>NW_011888803.1:4407982-4415483 GCF_000151845.1 Pteropus vampyrus | reverse complement strand
AATCCAATGATGGAGTTGTCAATATTTATTTTTAAATCACTGTTTGTATTGCTTCTTTAAAAGTTATCTTTTTACGAGTATTCAAGTTCGTGACTGTTATTTCTTGATGACAGATTACTGCAGTTTTCAATATTTAGCATCTCATTTTATTTTTGTCAGCACTTTTACTCTTACATTTTGTTTCATCTAATAGTAACCCTGTGATATAGACCAGCTTTTTTTTTGATTAATAGTCTCATCAAGAATTTTTCCATCCTTTATTTGCTGTTGCTTTAACTTAAGCGCATGCGCGCGCGCGTTAACTTATTTATTTTTATGCTTACACACACACACACACACACACACACACACACACACACCTCTCTGAATTCTCATATACAGATTTAATCTATATAAATTTGCTGTGGTTACTTGGTTCTATCATCTTATTTAGTACTTCATAGTTTGCTTCTGTGGGCTTTGCTCTTTTTATTCTTGAATTCTATTGTTAATAGTTATTTAACTCTCATTTCCCTCTACTTGTTTAGAAAAATAATTACTCTTATTATTAACATATATTTATCTGTATAAATTTTAATAAACTTGGAAGAAGAAGTTATTATTCTCTTATCTTCCCTGTTAGTATAATCTAGATTGGTAGTCAAATCATTTTGAATCGACAAAAACTTATTTTTTTCTGTAAATGAGTTCATTTAACAAAGTATTTTACTGAAAACTTAGCTCGTACTCTCCAAATTTTTCCCATATAGATTTACCCATTTTTTTTTTCTTACGGCTTAAATACAATGGAGTAGCGTATTTTTTCTGCTATTAGAAGTTTGCCATTGGTAAAATTATTTTTTCGTAGGAAATATGTGATTTTTTTGATAGCTTTAAATTTACTTTTATTTACTGGTCAAAATTTTCAATGCCCTTTAATTTGAATCTATTTATATCTATAATTTTAAGAATATCTTAGCTTTCATATTTCACATATTACAGATGTGTCATTTTATTTATTTTCTACTTTAAAATTAACATAGAATAAAGTCTGCTACTTATTGCACGCTTGATATTTGTCAATAATTTCTCTAAGAATTTTAGGTGTTTCCACTAATTTAATTTTACAATAACAGTTTGAAATAGGAATTATTATTATCACCATTTTACACATAAAGGAACTTGTGTAGATATGCCCAAAGTAACCCAGATAACAGAAACAGAACTTGGTTCCAGGCATGTGATCTTAACTGTGACCCTATTAGACTTACTGTAGAATCTGCCAATCTACCTTCTGTTTATTTGTACTTTCTTTTCATATTTTTATCTCAGTGCTACATTCTGTGCTTAGTCCTTCATATTACATTCCATCTTACTCATTGTCTCTTTAGTTACATCTGTATAGACTTTATTGAATTTTCTCTTACATATTATTTGATTATGTTTCTCACTTCCTGGATTTTAATTGGTTCCTTCTTATAACCATCTATTTTTTATTCATATAATCGTGTTTATTATTTCATTATTACTTGGTCTACTTTTATGAATATAGTTCTTCCTTTGAGAATCTTATGTATACTTTTTGCTTCTTTAACAACTGTAGTGTATTTTACATGTGATAAAATGCAAACATCTTAAATGAACAGATTGGTTTTGCTTACACACACATAACTCACATGCCCATTCAAGACACAGATTGTTTTTATCACTTCTAAGAATTCCCTTTCCAGTTAATACTCTCTACAAGTGACTATTATCCTAATTTCTGTTATTATAGATTAGTTTTCCCTAGTATTAAGTTCATATAAGTTTATAGTATGTGTTCTTTTACGTTACTTTCTTTTGATCCAAGTAATATTTTTGAATTACATCACATTGTTGCATATATTAGTAGTTTATTACTCTTTACCGTATTAACAGAATATACCACACCACTGTTATCTATTCTCTTTACTGATGAATATTTTTGTTGTTTCTAGTTTTTGACTTTATTAATAAAGATGCTATAAATAACTTGTGAAAATATTTTTTTTAGACATACACTTTCATTTCTCTTGGGTATGTACTTAAGAGTGGAAATGCTAAATTAATGATATACATGTGTTTATAATTAGTAGAAAGTATTAAAGTTTTTTTCCAAAGTGATTATACTATTTTACAGTATCACCAGAAACACAGAGGAGTTTAAAATGTTCTATGTGTATACAAACATAATATTGTCAGTTTTTTAAATTATAGCCACTTCAGTGGATATGCAGTATATCTTATTGCGGTTTTAATTTGCATTGCCCTCTTTTATGTGCTTGTGTTATAAACCATACATCTTTAGCATATTTATATTTTCTTTCTCTTTCAGTGCTTTACCCATATTCATTGTTTTCAGGCTTCCATCATTTCTAATGAGAAGTCAATTGCTGTTTTTGTAGTTCCCTTGAAAGTAATGTGTGTTTTTGTTTGGATGCTTGCTTTTAAGATTTTCTCTTTAACTTTTGTTTTTCGCAGTTTGACTATCATATATCTACAGAATCTTCTTTGTTTCTCAGCTTCTCTGAGTTTCTAGGAACTTTGGATTGATATCTTTCATAAATTTTGAAAAAATTTCAGCCATTCACTATTCAAATATTTTTCTCTGCATCATTCTCCCTCTTCTCTTATTCTGAAGCATAAATCAAATGAATATTCACTTATTTTATATTATTTCAGAATTCTTAACCTTGTCCATTTTATTTTATTTTTCTATTATTTTTTTCTCTAGCTTTTGAATGAATAATCTTCTGCTATGTTCTACAACACACAAGATGCCACAGTAAAAGCAAATTTTTATCTATTCTCACTGCACTTCTATTTTCTGTGTATCTCTGTTATTTTTCAGCTCAACTGTAAATATTAACTTCTAACTGAACTTAGTTCTTCACTAACCATGCAAACATTAACACATTACTCTTTCTGATGAACAGTTCACTTTACATCTTTTCCTTGACCAAAACTTTTCAATGAGATCCTATTTCCCACTAAATGATATATCAACTTCTTAGCCTTGTATTGAACATTCTTCACAACCTAGTCTTAATTTATAATATTCTGGATTACATCCTATTATTTATTTATTAACTCAACATTTATTTATTGAGTGCCAACTAAATATCAAGTACTGTGCTAGGCACTGAGGAGGAAATAATAAGCAAAACAGATATAGTCTCTCCTCAAAAATAGCATAAACTCTAGTGGCTAGACCACACATTAATATAATGATCACACTAAAAAAAATCACGAAGTGACAAGTGTAATTTTAGCAGAAGTTTTATGGTGCAATGGAATAACATATTAGTAGATTCTGACTAGATTAAGAGGACTGAAAATTCTCTCATGAAGTCATAATTCATGATGGGAAATAAAAATGAGCATAAGGTGAACTAAATGAAGAGAGAGAGAAACCATGCAAAATGGAAAAAAAGAATGTTTAAAAAAATCTCTGTGGCAAGATGTAAGATGAATCATGTAAGAATTGAAAACAAAACATTGCTGCTTAAAAGAAGAAAATGAAGGGTTCCAATGCTGATATGAAGTTAAATCAGTAGATTGGGAACCAGATATGCAGTGCTTTGCAGGATTTCACTGAAGGTTTTTAAGTGGAGGGGTGGCATGATCAGAATTGTATTTAGACAAAAATATTATTATAGCTGCTATGGAAAATAGATTTGCAAGAAACAAGATTTGCAAGAATGGATATGTGTAGAGTGGTGCAGTTAGGAGGCTATTGTAGCTCAAGCTAGAGATGATGAGTTTGCACTATAGTAGTTGCTATGGTTATGTAGTTGCTATGGTTATAAAAGGAAATAAATAGACGAGAAATATATAGATAAAATCACATCTTGGTAGTACATTTGATATGGTAGGTAGGTTATACAAAATCAAAATTGATTTCTAGGGTTTTTGTTTATTTAATTTAATAGAAGGTGAAGTCATTAATTGCAGTAATTAATATTATTAGGGGGAGTCCATATTTGGCTTTGTTTTGGGAGTATGGATTTTAAGATGCCTTTGGTTTATCTAAATTGAAATTGTAAGAACACAATTGGAAGTATAGGTCTACAGTTCAAAGTGGAGGTCTATGTTGGAGGTATACATTTTGAAGTCACCTAAATATAAGTGGTAAATAAATATGATGAGATCATGTAAGAAGAATATATAGAATGAGGAAATAATGAAACTAAGAGAAACTCTTGAGTTTTGTTAGAGTCCATCATTAGACAGAGAAATATCAACCTGAAAATGTGGAGAGAGAGAGACAAGCCAGATAGGTCAGAAAAAAAGCTTTAAAAAAAGTACATTATTCAGAAAACCAAAGGAAAGATATTAATTCTCAAAAGAAATAAAAATGCTGATCAAAGTAGGTGAAAACCAAACATTTTTCATTAGATTTGGTGATGTTAATGTTATAGTAATCTTGTTTAAAGCTATCTCAGTGGAATAACTGTGGTATGTGTCAGATTGAAGAAGAATGTTTAAAAGAATTAAAAATAACTGGAAAAAATAAGGAGAGCATAAAGAACAGCATAGACATTTTAAAAATCTCTGAAGAAGAAATCCAATAAGAAAATAAACAGTTACATATTTCTATATGCAGTTCATGAAAGCTTTTTTTAAATAAAAATAGAATTGTATCTACATAATACACACAAAGAATCTATCAATGTATTAACCTCAGCCAATAAATGTGTGTGGTGAGCATAGAATACATTTAATTGTAGAACTGAGACTAAAACAAATATAGACATTAGAATGAAAAGTAAGTTAAGGCTATATGTTATTTCAAGGTAAAAACAATGTAACGTATTAAAAAATTAAGCATTAATGGGAAAAATGGTGGGCAAGATGATAGTTACATTAATGACATTATTTGTAAAACTCAGTAGCCAAAGGACATCATTTTAGATTGATGAATCATCTTAAAAAGCGTGAGTACATTTCACTGCACGAAAATAAACAATTAGAGAGTTAATAGTTTTAGGGGAGTGCTATAAATTGATTAACATTTTAATATTTATTGTATGCTGACTTAGATGGGAGATCAAAGTCTATGTTAGGACTTGGAATGCAGAGATTGCTAGAAAGAAAAAGAAACAATGTAAGTATTTAGAATAAATAACGACGAAATGACATTTAGCATATTAAGTTGATTTGGTAAGAGAGCAGAGTAAGGATGAGAAAATAATTTTGAACGCTTTGCTTGGAAGGTTGATGGGAGAATGATACTTTCTGAGTTAAGATTAGCATAAGAGAAGAGTTGAAAGAAAAGGTGAACATTTCTGTTTTTCATGTTGATGTAGATTTAGCTGGATTGTCACCCTGCTGGCTACATCTATTCCCATTGCAGAGTAAGTGAAAGGACTCAACTGAAAGGACAAATTCCAGGGAGAGATATTGATCATTTGTCTTTTGTTTACTCATAGAAAGAAACAATGTCGCTGATAAGTCTCCAGAAAATGGAGAAAACTACAAGAAATCCAGGACAATGTGGTGCATGGTAGGTGTAGAGAGAATTATCAGATGTCAAGAAGGTAAAGGAAGGGTAAATAGGAAGAACTCAGTTGTGATGATTCTATTTCTGAAAAACCAGGAGAGGTTGGAGCTATAAGGGAACTTCATTTGTCTTATTAAGAAACATAGATGCTCCCTTTTTTCGACATTAAAATAAAGAATATAGTCCAAAAAATATATCACAACACATCAAGAAATAATTTTAAGCTATGAGAAGAAAATTAAGCTAATAATATGTTGTAAAATAAATCTGAAATGATATAAGAAAACATAGCTGAGGAAGATAGCAATAAAATAAAAGTTGCTATTAACATCTACTCAAAATAAAGTGTGTGATACAATATTAAGCATGAATACGTATACATATAATTTTCAATGTCTAACAACAACTAGTTACACGTAATGAAAAAGAACAAGGATATTTTCTGCTTACGGTGTTTTTATTAAATAAGAAAAGTGCATCCAGATATACATATGTATTATTGGAGCTATTATGAAGATAGGCAAATTTAAAGGCAAGCAGATCTTTTATAAGACTAGGATAAAAGAATTTTGAGAAAAGAAAAATAACTTACAGAAGGATAAAATCTACTGGCAAAACAATAAATAGCTGTTCTAAAACAAGAGAAAATAGGCTTACCTTGTAGATAAAGGAATTCGAATTTTGTGTAAGTTAAAACTTACGAAAGAAGAGTTTTGAGATACTTTTTTTGTTTGTTTTTGTTTTGAAAATTATTAAGTCAGACTCTCATTTGCATTTTTAACAAAGCCCAAATTACTTAGCTAAACTCTGCATAAAATTGCTATCACATTTTTTTAGTAATGACATTTAAGAATATAAAGACTTCTTATGCCAAGAATGCTGACCAGCTTATCTACATCAGTCTTAAACAAGAGAGCAAATGATCTTTAATTGTATCAGAAGAATTTGGTTAACTACAGAGAAGAATTTCCTGCTGGACAGAGGAATGTTAAGCATAGAAATAAAATCTTTTGGATCCTGATAATAATGAATAAAACACAAGATGCTGTTCAGCTGGATGACGAGTGAATAGGAGTTTTCCTGCTGAGCTTGCCAGCCAAGTTGCCCAGAGAGTGTGGTTCAAACACCAATCATCATTGGTGTGGAGGGCCAGTGAGAGAACAAAGACTTGTAGTATTAGGACCATGAAAGAATGGTTTGGAGATCACTTCACATCTTTCAAGTAAACCAGTCAAGTGCTAATGCCATTATGTTCACTTTGCTTAAATCTCTCTTTGAATCAGACTTCTAGGACAGGTAAGTGTGGAGTGAAAACTACTCACCATCAACCTCACAGTTACATGATAAGTGCTAGGTGTTTTTCTAACAACTTTACATGCATCATTTTATTTAATCATTACAAAGATTCTGATGAAGAAAATGAAGAAGGTATTACTTTAATTTTGATTTTACAGAAGATATTAAGATTTTAAATATTAGAACTTTATTCAAATTCTCTACCAAGTAAAAGCAGGTCAGTCTTACTCCAGAGATCATTTTCTCAATCATTATTCTATATACTGATTCAGTCGTAATTTTGAAAATGCAGCAGATTTCAGTAAGTATGGATTAAAGAAGACTAAACTATTAGACTATGTTAATTTGTTTACTGACATTGATTTACTTAGAAAATTGTAAATGTTTAGAAAAATGTAATTTTTCATTAATAAATAATTATATTATGCTAATTTCAGATGTTTAAAAACCTTATCAAAATGCATTCATTATTTGCTAGAGTTAAAAGATTAGTCATTCCCCCTTTCGCATGAGAAAATGGAATAATCTTCATTTCTGACAATTTTTGAAGAAACTGCTCTGGAGGAAAAACAAATTTCAATCATATAAGATTTGCCTTTCAATAACACATTTATGTCCTTTATTTGGCCTCCAGTAAAATATGATTATGTTGAATCACATTTCATTAGATATATACAAATTAGGCATATTGCACAATGGCTA
>NW_011888803.1:4399853-4407932 GCF_000151845.1 Pteropus vampyrus | reverse complement strand
CAACAACTAGTTACACGTAATGAAAAAGAACAAGGATATTTTCTGCTTACGGTGTTTTTATTAAATAAGAAAAGTGCATCCAGATATACATATGTATTATTGGAGCTATTATGAAGATAGGCAAATTTAAAGGCAAGCAGATCTTTTATAAGACTAGGATAAAAGAATTTTGAGAAAAGAAAAATAACTTACAGAAGGATAAAATCTACTGGCAAAACAATAAATAGCTGTTCTAAAACAAGAGAAAATAGGCTTACCTTGTAGATAAAGGGATTCGAATTTTGTGTAAGTTAAAACTTACGAAAGAAGAGTTTTGAGATACTTTTTTTGTTTGTTTTTGTTTTGAAAATTATTAAGTCAGACTCTCATTTGCATTTTTAACAAAGCCCAAATTACTTAGCTAAACTCTGCATAAAATTGCTATCACATTTTTTTAGTAATGACATTTAAGAATATAAAGACTTCTTATGCCAAGAATGCTGACCAGCTTATCTACATCAGTCTTAAACAAGAGAGCAAATGATCTTTAATTGTATCAGAAGAATTTGGTTAACTACAGAGAAGAATTTCCTGCTGGACAGAGGAATGTTAAGCATAGAAATAAAATCTTTTGGATCCTGATAATAATGAATAAAACACAAGATGCTGTTCAGCTGGATGACGAGTGAATAGGAGTTTTCCTGCTGAGCTTGCCAGCCAAGTTGCCCAGAGAGTGTGGTTCAAACACCAATCATCATTGGTGTGGAGGGCCAGTGAGAGAACAAAGACTTGTAGTATTAGGACCATGAAAGAATGGTTTGGAGATCACTTCACATCTTTCAAGTAAACCAGTCAAGTGCTAATGCCATTATGTTCACTTTGCTTAAATCTCTCTTTGAATCAGACTTCTAGGACAGGTAAGTGTGGAGTGAAAACTACTCACCATCAACCTCACAGTTACATGATAAGTGCTAGGTGTTTTTCTAACAACTTTACATGCATCATTTTATTTAATCATTACAAAGATTCTGATGAAGAAAATGAAGAAGGTATTACTTTAATTTTGATTTTACAGAAGATATTAAGATTTTAAATATTAGAACTTTATTCAAATTCTCTACCAAGTAAAAGCAGGTCAGTCTTACTCCAGAGATCATTTTCTCAATCATTATTCTATATACTGATTCAGTCGTAATTTTGAAAATGCAGCAGATTTCAGTAAGTATGGATTAAAGAAGACTAAACTATTAGACTATGTTAATTTGTTTACTGACATTGATTTACTTAGAAAATTGTAAATGTTTAGAAAAATGTAATTTTTCATTAATAAATAATTATATTATGCTAATTTCAGATGTTTAAAAACCTTATCAAAATGCATTCATTATTTGCTAGAGTTAAAAGATTAGTCATTCCCCCTTTCGCATGAGAAAATGGAATAATCTTCATTTCTGACAATTTTTGAAGAAACTGCTCTGGAGGAAAAACAAATTTCAATCATATAAGATTTGCCTTTCAATAACACATTTATGTCCTTTATTTGGCCTCCAGTAAAATATGATTATGTTGAATCACATTTCATTAGATATATACAAATTAGGCATATTGCACAATGGCTAAGAATTACTTTCCTAATGTTTCACAATAGCTAGAATTAATTGAAATCCTTTAGGGTATACGAGGCCAGAAGTGTGTGGTGTTCATGGTATAGTAGAAAATAATTAGATCTGTAGTGAAGAGACACTCCCAATTAAATCTTTATGGGAAAATGATTCTGAAATTAGCTTTAAGGAAATTGAATGGAAGCAGATCACAGGCAAAATGTAATACTCATACATAGTATTAACAAGTATATTTTATATCTGTGCATGGAACTGTGTTATCACCCTTAAAGTCAGGATATAATTTGTGTGACTTATTAGAGTATTTTAAGTCTATACAAGGTGAACTAAAAGGAGCATGAGAAACATTTTTGTCACAATAAGTAATGTTTACAGCAACAGTCAATGACTTATTTATAGTCATCACATTAATATATAAACCTTAATAGGATTAATCATGAATGTAACTTACAATCTTAGAGTTTATATAAGACAGATAAAGACTGATACAAAAACTTCATTTTTATTTCAGCTATATTGAGATGTAGCTGACATCCAGCATTGTATAATTTTAAAGCGTACAGCATAATGAGTTGACTTACATTGTGAAATAATTACCACGATAAGTTTACTTAACTCAGAAAAATCTTTATTAGATTTATTGTTTCCAAATTACTCTGTAATTTATTTAATTAATACATTGTTTACTAGGCCATGTGAAAAATATATTTTAACATCTTACCTTTTTAAGTTGATTGACAGGATTTATAAAACTGTCTCAAATTCACGAGAAACAGTATAAATTTTAAAATGTCTAAAGTAAGTTTATGTGTGTGAATACCCCATTCTTTGTTTTATTGCCTTGTTTAGAAGTTCTAATATAGCTCTTCTTTCCTTTTAAATATCTCCAACATTTAAATGATATAGTTTCAAAGTATGAAATATTTATATAACCCTTGATTTAATTCAAGCATCTTAGATTTGTAAGAGACTTTCCAATTTTATAAATTAGAAAATTTAGATTCAGAGAGGTTAAATAACTGGCCACATTCAGAAAGTCTGTTTGCTAGTTAGTGACACCTTTTAAACTATAATTGAATTCAATACTTCTAATCTTAAATTTCTAGTTTGTACATGGAACTAAATGCTTCTAGTGGGTAGCTACTTGCTTGTCTTTGACTATTCTTAGACAAAAGTTCAGGGCGCAATGAAAATAAACATGTTTTAAAAGTTAAATTAGAGAGTATTTGTACTGAGGTGCAGCTTTAAATGTTTTTCTGGATCATTATTGACATTCAGCTATCTTGTAGAAAGATTGTGGCCTCCAGGTTTTTGTCATAATTTTCCAATTATAATTTACATAGTGCTTCTAGTGATTGGCAAGAAAGAGACTACAGTGTTATTCATATGCAGAATTCGAGTCCTCCATGAGTATGTTATTATGTATAAAATGAAGCATTTTAAGCAAATTGATTTTCTGTGTAGAGCTTTAGCCTAAAAGGACTTCTCTGTACAAAAATCGAGATCAATAGTTCTAATCAAAGCTAAGTTGAATCATGTCATTTCTTCAATTTTACAATAGTTTTAATGTAAGATAAATAATAAAGTTGCTTTGGAATCATTCTTGTTGGTTGTCCTAATTTCAATAACAATTAGTGCATGTTTCATTACTCCACTTGTTGTTGACACCAGAACCATAAGTAGAATTTACAGTGAGGGAGGTATATGTCATGCTTGTTAACCAAAGGAAATATTCCTGTCACTCTTTGTCATCTGTTTAACCAAAACACTAGTAAAACTCAATTCTATTATAATAATTAAACTCTGAATTTATGGATGCTATGTGAAAAAGTGAAAATAAAGAAATTAATTCCCGCTAATAATGGGGAGTTGGTGACAATACTCATGTAGCTGTATGTTAGTGCATTAAATTATGACTAATGATAATATTTTTAATGTAGGAGCTGTAGTATCTCCAAAGAGAAAGGACAATATTCGTGTAGCTGTATGTTAGTGCATTAAATTATGACTAATGATAATATTTTTAATGTAAGAGCTGTAGTATCTCCAAAGAGAAAGGACAATTTAGATGATTATTCTGACAGTACAGGCTTAAAATGAAAATTTGTTCCAATAACAGAAACATTTGAGAAGAGACTGACTGACGCAAATAATTAGCTGGAAAAAGGAAAGGGATGTAGCATTTGTTGGGTATCCTCTGTGTGGGAGGCAGCATATATATGTTATTCTACATATTCACCAAACTAATAAAACCAGTATTTTTAAACTTCTACTATGCTGGGAGTAGGATGTATAATGTTGGACAAGAAAGATACAGTTTTTGCCACCACAGAGCTTATAATAACCTTGCCATGGGTGTCTAAGTAGGAGCAATTTAAGATTAAGATAACAAGTACTCTGAGAAGTAAAATATCTTGTTCAAAGTCACACTGTTAGGAAGTGGCAAGAGAGGGTCCAAACACAGTTTATTCTGTCTTCAAAGCCTGACATATTCCATGCCATAGTACCGCAAACCAAGTTCAGTGAACAGTGAATATGTGATCAAGTATATAATAGTAAATATGCCTACATCTATTAATTTGGCAAATTCCTAGTCTCCTGAATTTCTTTGGATTAAAGAAAGCAGCTCATTTTGCAATTTTTGGCAGGTACTTATGTCTGGGCCTGATTACATTTCACTACATTTCACTGTCACACATAAAAGCTTTTTTTAAATTGTAATTTGCATGTATTTTTGAAAATTAATTTAATAAAAGATTCATTAGAAACAAAGATTAATTACTCCAGGTTTGTTGGCCAACACAATTAAGTACTGGTTGTGGTTTTCTTTTTTAAAACAGTTGTTACTAAGACACAAATTATGATGCATTTTTAGAAGTAGATAATTCCTAAATTCATATTAACTGCTTCATAAATCATAGGACAACTGAAAAAATAATGAAAATACTCTAACATGTAGGTGTGTTATAGTAGGCATAGAATCTAAGGCTAAAAATTAATCTCAAGCCTTTTACGCTTTCAGAAATTAGTTAACTTCACCATTGATCTCATTAGGAAATACATTTCAGTAAGAATTTCTGAAATTTTTAGTATATTTTTGTCATAAGAAGTTATAGAATTATTTCCTTTTTGAAATACTGGTTTGAAAAGATTTAAGCATGTAGGAATACTTGAAATTAGTATTTTTTAGTCATAGAATATTGTATAATTAACTCTCTCTTTTTAAAACTACTTTGAAAAAAGTTAAGTATGCAGATTATGTTGAAATTCGGTTTGGGAAATGAGAGTTTTAAGGATATTTGAGTGACCCTATCTATATATTGTCCCTGAGCTTTTCAAGTACAAAGACCAACTTCCTCCCTGCAGCATTTGATCCTGATCAACATATTTGTACAATGTTTATTCACCTTTACTATGTACCGGGTATTATTTCAGGTACTTTGGACACATTAATGAACAAATAGAAAAAAAAAACAAACAAACTTTGGCACTTTAATTTACAAGCACTGCCTTCATGATGCTTGCATGCTCCTCTTCTTCACAGGTTCTGCAAATTTACTCCTTCCTTATTCCTTTCACTTACTCCCCTTCCTGCAAACATCCCTTACATGCTAATGTTCTCTGAGGCTTTATTAACTTTTCTTCTCTCTTACATTATCTTCCTGTGTAACATTCTTGGCTTCAACTATTTCCTATGTGTTGACGTTGCTCTGATATCTATGTCTTCCTACCTTTGACCTCTCTCTTGCATTCTGTTTCCATGTGTCCTGGTGCTTACAGTCTCTCTGGAAATCTCACCTTCATGTCACACATAACATGTCCTGAATTAAGTACTATTACCTTTTACTTCCCTTCCAAGAAAAACTTTTCTTTCCGTAGTGCCCCTTTTTTCTCCCTTTTAACATCATCACTGGCCAAGAAGTCACCCAGTATAAATGTCTATAGTCTAAGTGATTAATTTCTCAGATTTCTAGACTCAGGCAGCCTCTGTTTCTAGTTCAACTTTGCCAATAATTAGCTTGGTAATATTGGCAACTGATTTAACCTATTGGAGTCATAATTTGCTTATCTGTAACTTAGGAATTAAAGGTGCTGAAAAGATTGACAGAGGTGAGGTTTATTAAGGGTTCAGCACCTCATAAAATATAAACAAAAGTAGGTTTTGATATTAGTTTCCTTTTATTATCATATTTTATAACCTCCATTACCCATTTCAAAGTGTGCTTGGCAATGCCCTTGAATATCACAAAGCAATGGGGTGCTTCTCTGGCTTTGAGTAGGTCTGAGTACCATGACTTCCAATTGCCCTCCAAAGTTACTTCATTCACTCAGAGTATCTCTGATGTTAGGTTTATTTACTAGAGTTCAGTTTTGAATTTTGATCAAAATGGACTTTACTATCGAATACAATTTTACAAGCCAATGATGTTCTCTTAAGGGTCTTCCTTTGTTTTTCTATTCAAATTGTTTTTCAAACACTACACTTGGAGAGCCAAACTTTCCACTTGGCACTGAATTTTTTTTTTTTTTTAGTTGAATCCTTTAAGTGTGTGCATTTGGCTCAGAACCTCTATCCTGCGTGAAAGGTAGACATGCTGTGAAATGTAAGGAAGGGGGACATTACTGAGTCTTTCTGAAACTGTTTTAGTTAGATCAAGTTAGAGCTATGCCATTAATTAAAACGGAGGTTTCTTTCGTCTTTAATGCATTATACACATTTGCAAAGCTACTAGTCTCCAACTGCAAAGTATACTCCATAAAGAAAAGAAAAAAAAGAAACTGCCTATGTGAAGAGCCAGCCAAGAATAATAATTAGCTTTCTGACATATCAGTTTCTAATGAATGAGTTATTTATTTTGAGATACCAGTGGCATGTAATATCTGTTCATGAAAAAATAATGTATACAGAGCCAAAACTTACATGCTATATTGAATATGAATTCATAGACAGATAAGTGGAGATATATATATATATATATGTACATATATATATATATTTTGACTAAAATTTGTACATATATATATATATGTACATATATATATATATGTACAAATTTCAGTCAAAATAGAGATATACATAATTAAATTTTCATTGTTTTTTTATTACCAAATGTAATTTATAACTTAAGTTCCTTTTTCCAACTCACCCAAATTTCCACCAAGTAAACTCAAAAATAATGTTAGTCATTTCAGACTTTTTTTTAAAAAAGTTGTCCATTCCTCACTTGTCCTCAGATTACATTCCAATTAGAAAGTCTAGATATAATTCACATGATTTGGATGGGGCATGGATACTGAGAATGCAGGCACCTTTTTGACCATAGCAATCTTTGGCTTCTTCTAGACTATGCAGAGATGTAAATCATCATGTCAGGTCTTTGGTCATTGGTCTCATTTCCTATAGCATCAAATACTAAATCCATAGTTGACCTTGGCTCTAGCTACTATGATCCATGCCACATACACTGACAGCGTCCCCCAGTTACCACAAAGAGACTTTGTTTTGTCTGGCATCTCTCTCTGCTATTTTGGTCTCATCTGGCTAACTAGAATGCCTGAAAAACATTCCAAAAGAATACAGATGTTTTTCCTGGAACTATGAGAGACTTGGGGAATTGTTTCAGGTCCTCTTTTCCTAGATATATCCTCTCCTCTTTTTCTATTATTTGCTGAGGACTCATGTTGGTACAGGGGCCTTTCTTCTGTCCCCTCTCTCCTTGGCTTTCTGGCTCACCTGCTCTTATTATTTCTCAGGTGCAGAGAATTGGGTTTATTGCTTCCTAGCCCATAACACATTATCACCAACAGTCCATGCAAAGCATTTCTGTGTATAATTGATTTTTCACTTTTATCCCAGTTTCACATTCCTATTTCCTTCTCTTAATAGGAGCCCCATTAACTGTATTTGACAAGTATCATTATAAATGCATCTATCCTAGTAAGATATGTACTGTATTCCTGTGTATGTATTTTTAATTTTTATAAATGACATGCTATAAATTGTCTTACCTTTATATATATAGTTTTAAATATTTTTTTATTTTTCAGTTATAGTTGAAATGCAATATTATATTAGTTGCAGGTGTACAACAAAGAGATTAGACATTTATATAACTTACAAAGTGACCACCCTGATAAATCTAGTACCCAGCTGACATCACACAGTTATTACAATTATTGACTATATGCTTTATGCTATACTTTATATGCCATGACTATTTTGTAACTACTAATATGTACTTCTTAATTCCTTCCCCTTTTTCATCCATCCCCCAACTCCCTTTCTATCTGATAGCCATCAAAATTCTCTGTGTCTATGAGTTTCTTTCTGTTTTGTTTGTTCATTTATTTTTTTTTTTTTAGATTCCACATAATAGTGAAATCATATGGCATTTGTTTTTCTCTGTCTGAATTATCTCAGCATAATACCCTCTAGGTCCATCCATGTTGTTGTGGATGGTAAGATTTCATTCTTTTT
>NW_011888803.1:4367796-4398673 GCF_000151845.1 Pteropus vampyrus | reverse complement strand
TTGGATTCTGTGCTTCACCTAATCTACTGTTGATTCCCTCTAATGTATTCTTCATTTCAGTTACTGTATTCTTCATTTCTGACTAGTTCTTTTTTCTGTTTTCTATATTCATTCTTATGTTTCTTATCTCTTTGTTGAAGTTTTTACTGAGATCATTGAGCATCCTTATCACCTGTGTTTTAAACTCTGCTCTAGTAGACTTCTTGTTTCCATTTTGTCTAGTTCTTTTTCTGAAGATTTATTCTGTTCTCTCACTTGGGACATATTTCTTTGTCTCCTCATTTTTTTTTTTTTTTTTTTGCTGTCTCCTGTGTTTATTTCTATGTATGAGATAGGCCTCCTAAGTCTCTTGGTCCTAGTAGAGTGCCCCTATGTAGTAGATGTCTTGTCGGGCCCTGTGGCAGTCTTCCTGGTCTCCTGAGCCAAGTGCTGCAGGTATATCCCTTATATAGATTGTATGTGCCCTCCTATTGTAGTTAAGCCTCAGTTGCTACTTGTACATCAGTGGGAGGGATTGACCCTCAGGCTGATTGGTGATAGAAACTGGCTAAGACTTCAGTGGAGGAGCTATTGTGCAGGTGCTGACCCTATGGAGCAGGATTCCCTTTAGCAAGGCTCTGGTGCCTGCTCATTCTGCCCTTTGGGTATGTCTTTTGAAGAGGTAGTTAGGGGGTTCTCTAGTATAGTCTGAAACTGGCCTCTAAGTGTGTTAGTTCCTGTTCTTAGGAGGGGCTATTGTGCAGGCCAAGGTCAGCCACTGCCTGTGCCCTGCCCAGGGCCACTTGATATGAGCAACAAAGTGATATGCAGATGGTTGCTACTTGTGCTGGTCTTAGAGGTACCTGGGAGACGCTATGCTGTGAACTGGTGTCAGCTGTCACTAGTGCCCCTGAGCCAGAGCTCAGAGCAAGTGAGTTTCTCAGTGAGTAAGTCTGTGTGTGGCCCCTTTAAGAGGAGTGCCTGGGAATCTAGTAGCCCTCTGTTTTACTCAACCATGATCTCTGCTGGTTTTCACAGCCAGAAGTTACAGGGACTTTTCTCCTTGGCACTGGAACCCTAGCCTGGAACCTCTTGCTCCTCAGAGGAGATCCCTGTAGTCGAGATATCCTCCTAATTTTTAATTGCCACACATGAGTGTGAGACCAGCTTGTTCAGTGTCTCTACTCTTCCTATCAGTCTCACTGTGGCTTCTTCTGTATATCCTTGATTATAGAACTTCTGTTTAGCTAAATTTCAGGTGATTCTCACTGATGATTGTTCTGTAGTTCTGTTGTAATTTTGATGTAGTGCACATTCATATACTTTTAACTTTAAGTTTTAGGGTATGTCCATGTTAATGTAGACAAATCTAGTTTGCTTTTATTTCTGTCTACTTTATGGTATAAATCTACCACATTGTATTAGGTTGAACTGTATGAAATTGATACTTTCTTATAGTAAAGAAGGTCAAATATTAGCGGTTTCATATGTTTCTACTTAAACTTACCTATTCCTCTAGTGACAGATAACTAGACTGTAGCCAGTTTCCTAAAAGCATAAGCAATGCATTAATTAGCATAGTTGGATATCTGGTACATATGCCCAGGAATGAGTCTGTTGGATAGTAGTCACTTAACTTCACTAAAGATGCCAGCTTATTTTCCAGAATGGCTATACTACCAGATGCCTTCTCTGGAAGTCTTAGTATCATCTCACACATGACCAGCAGCAAGAAGTAAATCTCTATTGCTCTCAGACCTCTCCAAACCCATTTGGTATATTTCCCCTTCCCTCTAAACCAGGTCTCAGCCAAAAAGGAAGATATTCTGTTCTCTTTTTGTGGTAGGAGTCATGTGGACTGGCAACAACAACAAAAGAACCTTGATTAATATTCTCAAGTTATATCTCATTATGTGTGCCGTCATTTAGAAGTCTTACAGTTTTAATGTCAAAATTCTAACTTGAATTATTTTAGTCAAAAAAGAAAGATTGGATGTTCAAACCAAAGAAATCATAGATACATTTGGAACCAAAATGTAAGGGCTCAATGGGTAATGTGACTTTTCTTTTTCTAGTCCTTGTTCCTTTCTGCCTGTCAGCTTAATTCTCTTTTACTATAGACCATCTTTTTCTACATAGTAGAAAACAGTGTTTGATAGTTTCTGAGTTTTATCCCATAATTTTTTTGCCACCTGAGAGAAATTACTTCTGTCATTCAGATTCATTTTGAAACATCCTATGAGAGTTCCCTGATATTCATGCTTACTCTCATTTCTGGATCACTCAACTTTAGTCAGATTAGGTGTATGCTTATTATAAATATGTTAGTTTTGAAGGGGTTATGTGCATGAGAAAAAAAGTTCCAGGAGAGAAGAAAGACAGGCTATTGGACCAGATGCTGAGGAGGAAGCAGAAGTGTAAGGGGTATATCATGTGTCCCCACATTACTGGAGAAACACTCACTAGGCCATTTCTCCAAGAATGACAATTCTGCCAATATGTTACTCTTGATCTATGTTCCTCTTATTTCACCTTACACAACTGTGAGCTTCTTGGAGAAAGTTTTCTGGAATCTCTCTTAATATACAGTGACTAAGTAAAACCTAATCCAGCCAAAAGTGTTTCTTTTGACCTTGTTGCTGCCCTAATCATTGTTAAAAAGAAGATCCATGGACACAGTTTATAGCCCTGAGCTTTCTGGAAGAGTTAATACAGTATCTCTGTAAGTTAGAAACTGTTTGCTTCAGGATATTAGAGGAGTATCAATTTTCTAATCAACAGATAAATTTAAACTGGATTAATCCTATTAATGCTGATATAAGATGTACTAACCCTTAAGACTGATTTGGGAGGGAAGGTGACTAGGATGGTAAGGCAGGCATCAATAGTCAATGATTATACAGGTTTAATCTCCACATATTGTTAATAGCACAGGTGTATAGAAGAATTGTATATTTTTCTGTATGTCTTTTCTCTCTCAGGTTCTCTTTTTATGTGGCTCAGAATAACCTCCTGTGGCCAATTGTAGGTTGAAGATAATTAGCCTTTAATTATCACCAGTTACATTTTCACCTGTTCCACTTGCAAATCCCCAGTACTTCTAGTTTTCCAATTAGTGTATTCATCCTCCAACGAGCAAGTGTAGGGAAACAGTCTTCCCCTTTGGGAACTAACCCCTTCTCTACTAACCTTTCAAGTTATATTTTAGCTAATGTAAGAACACCCTTGAGATGATCAACTTATTTTTATTTGCAATATCTGTCTGCAGAATTTCAGATCAAATGTGTGCTCTCAGTGCAATAGCTGAATCCAGATAGATGTTGGGAATATTATCTCTGGGAAGATCAGAATAGTGAATATTATTTGAGAGAAGAATAGAAGGATTAAAATTCACTCAAATAGGCAAAACCTGATTTGCAATCTAAAGAAGACTTTTCTATTTTCCCTTTTTGGTTGCATATAAATAAAAGTCAAATGCAAAACACTGGAGTGGGAAAAGAATTCTGATTTGGGATATTTTTTATCTTCTGTCAGAGGACTGAGTATGTTATTCGAGCAAGAGATAGAGAGGACCTTTGGCTCACACTAAGGAAGGTGACTGTGGCATAAGCTTGGAAGAAGTACAATGAAAAATGAAAAAATAAAAATAAATAAATAAATACATGAATGAAAAAATTCATAGACTTAGAAAAAACTTGTTAGCAACAAGCTGGAAAATTTAAAATGAAACTCACTAATTCTCTAAAAGCATATTGTAAAGGAAAGAAGGGATAATTTACTTCACAAACCTTTTGAGGTTCTACATCTTTGTCTCATATGGTGTTTGTCTTATATACCTGATAGGAAAACTATAGAGAAAACTTCGGAAAGGCTGTTTTGGGAATATAGGCTCATTAAAATGCAAATCATTTATCAAGATGCAAATAATTTAACAATAATGTAGCCAGAGTCCTCAGAATAATAATTGCCATTTCCATTACTGTATATAATACAAATGCCCATAATATTTTTGTTGATAATTATAATACTTATTTAGCACACTTTGATCTGACTACAAATTTCATTTCATTAATCCTTACTTTATAGCAGGTAAGTGAAAGAAGTTATTTCCCCAACTCCCAGATGAAGAAATAGAAGACAAAGGGTCAGACTGATCATAGAATGAGTTTAACACATATGGTGTCCTGGGTTTCTAAGTTACTGATTTGGCTTACTGTTCACCAGCTCGTCTTTATGTGAATTTTAGTCAACTTGTCACACTTCATTCTAATTTTAGAAAATTAAACAAACAAACAAACAAACAAACAAACAGTTAATGTGTTATTTGGTCCAGTATCAAATAATGTGGTTTTAAAATTTAGTATCATAAAGAAATAAATCTTAAGCATGCAGTATGCAAGTCATTGAGATGTGTATCTTGAGAAACTTTAATACACAAAGAGTTATATTCCTTTTGAAATGACAGAATTTGAAAGTTACACAAAGAAAATTTAGTGACATAGTTTAATCCTCTGGTTGTCAGCATTTTAATTTCTAAAGTACAGGGAAGAAATAATATTAAAGAAAGAAGGAAGAAATGGGGAAATGGAAAGAACCAAAAGATGAAAGAAGGAAGAGTTAAATAACTCCTATTTTTAGCTATTTGAATTACTTGCTATTCCCATATAACCTGTTAATTTCAAATGAGTAATTTGCCTAACTAAGGAAATTAGGAAGTGAAGGTAATAAGTTAAAATAGAGTTTTGTTATTTGTATTTGAAGAAAGAGGATTGCAATTAGTAAGCCTGAATGTGTCTCTGTTTTCTATGATATTTCTCACATGGGCTATAGGTACTTCCAACACACGTGAGAGCCGGTTTGCTGTTTATAATCTTCCTGTGTCATTGGTCACTACTTTGGGTTTCATTGCTTACCCAGTAGTTTCTCACAAAGAAGAAGTGAGCCTTTTCTCATTGCTACATATCATTGGTTTGTCCTCTTGATGTTTTTGCTTCCCAGAAGCCAATGGCTTTGTTGCCTGGCACACTCGCTTTAGCCAGTCTTTAAATCTTTAAAGCAGTGATTTCTGGGTTTCTTTGGAAATGGTCTAATTTATTTTCCATTACATCATGAAATGTCTTGAAGTTCTCCAAGCAAACAGTGATCTTCACAAGTAGAGATGTTTCTCTATATCTCATACCTCCAAACAAATTGACCTTAGTTCACATTAAGTATCCAATGTGTGACCTGGAATCTTTTTGGGTGAGATAGAATGCCATTTTCTGAATCCATTAAACATGATTTATTCAGAAAACTGAGACATCTTGTCCATTTGACAGCAGCAAGAATTCAGCTTGGAGAAACAAAGCCTGGCCTCCAGTTCCTAATTTGGAAAAGGCTCATCTTCTGAGAAAGAGATTGGTCAGCAAGCTTAAGTTCCTCAAATGAAGATTAAAATGAACCTTATTCACAATGAATGGAGGGTGAATAGTGTCCCTGGGGTTGTACTGTACTGGGGAAATCCACACTCAAATTTAGTTGTGAAGGACAGAAATAGGGTTAGTGAGAGTTAAAACACCATTAGGAATTCTGGGAGAGTAATCTAGGAAGTAAATTAAGAGGAATAAAAGATCAGAAAGTGAAAGAATAATTTCATAACTGCAAATTCAACCATGAGATAATAAATCTTTGAATATAGGCTCATCGAAATTAAGGAATATTTTTTACGTTTATACATTTCTATAACTCTAGCCTCTCCCATGTGTCAGGCAAACAAGAGACATTCACATATGTGGCATTGTGATGAAATTCTAAGTGGTGAATTAGCTTAAGGTAATAGTATTTTTGTAGTATTGTATTTTGATTTACTATACGAGGTCCTTATCTCCCAGTAGTTGCTTTTATTTTTATGTTGATATGTAACTGTATATGTTTGTATGTGGGGTAGAATCCATCAAGTACCATGCTCCTATTTGATGATATATATCGTTCATGATACAGAAGAACAAGGAACAGTGTATTTTTATTCTCAGAGATTGAATTGTTTGTTTATAGGGGGACATTCATGAAAGTAGGTCCCCAAATTGATGAGAACTATACTACTAATGATATCTATAATTTATTGCTCACATATTATATGACAGTAACTGGCACTTATTATTTACACTACAACATTTCTAAAAGTTAGGACTGTGGTTCCCAAACAGTGCATCAAGCCAAACTCAGAAAAGCTAAAGGAGAGAATTCTCTAAGGAAGTGCAGTGACATCATTTGGTCATTGTACAAATCAGTATCTCAAGATAGTTCACAGTTTTGACATTAGATTGCTACAATGACACCATAACTTTCACTGACATATCTTTGCGAAGCTGGATTTTCAGTGGATACTATAAATAAAAAATAAAATGATGCACAAAATTCCATGTGGAACAGGAATTGATGATGGCAGTATCCATAAGTATCGAACTTTCGATTTCAAAGTTTGAGAAGCTGTGCTATAATCAATATATACTAAGTTGCTAGGATGTAAATATGTATTGTTTTTAAACTTAACTAGCTAATAAATGGAACTTGTTAGATATTTCTTTTGGACTAAGCATGCCTTAAATGGAAAATATTTATGTTAGTATGTCAGTTAGGAATGCTTTGGCTACTAGTAACTGACTTTGAATTTTGGTCATTAAATGATAAGGGGTTAATTTTTTCTCATATAACTTGAAATCTGGAAGTAAGCAGTTCAGAGCTATTGCAGCAGTTCAATAAGGTAATAAATGCTCCCTCTTTCTGTTCTATTTTGCCCCCATCCTTAGCATGCTATCATATGATCTCATGGTCAAAATATGGCTGCTTGCCCAGGTATTGTATCCTTGTTCAGGGCTAGAATAAAGGGGAACAGGGCTGGCCAGTGATATCTCCCTCTAGGATAAGGAAAACAAAAGCTTTCCCATGGGCTGCTAAGCAGATTTCTATTAATATCTTATTGACCACATCTGTTTGCATACCCACCCCTTGCTGCAAAGGTGTCTGGAAAAGAAAGTGTTTAACATTTCTAGCATCCTACAGGGAAGACAGGTGAGCAGATTGGAAAGAATGTTTACTTACTTAGCAACAGTGTCTGCCTCATTTAAGTATTGTCATCTCCAGGGTTATCATACTAAAAGGGATTAATCTTACTAAATGGTTGATCTTGGATTAAGTTCAAATTTCCCTGTTTCTTAAGTGCATGTTTTTCCAATTATGGTTAGGTAACATATTTACTTCTTTTTTATTTCTCCTCCATATTACCCTGCTCTGCCTAAAATTCATACTTCAGTTCTTGGGACACTAAAGAGTTCCACGGGGATGAAGAAAGAAAAAACGAAGCATGCAGCATTAGGTAAGAGCATAAGAGCTCTGAAAGGCAAACATAAAAACTTTGGTTTTATATAACAGGAAAAAGCAAGAGGTGATGTTTCCTTAAGTGAAGACTGGTGTGAAAAATCAGTGTACAAGAAAAGTCAGAGTAGAAACAGTTTGAGCATTGTCATATATATGTGGACATCATTGCACTGAAGCTATTTCTTGGCATACCTACTGTGTTGGGATTCCTCAAATGCTTTGTTCTTCTGCTAGCAGAAACGTGAGACTAATATGATGAATTTTTGTTTCCTGTTCTCTGTTATTAGGACATAAAACATTTTTTAAAATGTCTTCTATGAATTGAAACTGTAATGATATATTTCAGGGCTTTGGGATTTTTCTTATAGGTACCTCTTAGCTGGTTGCTCACAGGCAAAGAGCTGATATGAAAATGGAAAATGATTCTGTTCAGAGTCTTCTCTTAAGAATCTGAGGTATATTGTTTGCAAGAAATGAGGGAGAAGAGAAACAGTTGAGATCTGTTAAAAACAAAAACATTTTTGTTACCAACTTTTTAGCAATGTTTCATTCCAAATATAGTGCCATTAGACTTGCCTCAAGTGTAGGATGTGGAATTGCACTTGTTCAAGTATTTCATTTGGCAGGAGCACAGAAGAGAATATAATTTGCCAAGAAATGCTTCACTCTGTCTCCTTTAGTAAATGGAGAATTTATTATCAATAAGAAACTATATAAGAGATCTATTCACTTGGTTATCATTAGGAGTCTGCTCCAATTTTTGTTATATATTCTTTTTTCTCAAAGTTTTAAATTTCATTATGAAAATTGAATAGACTATAAAAATTAAAAAAACAAAGATGTTTGGTTTTATATATCTGTAACTTGAAATGGCCTGCATTTTTATAGTGAAGAATACAGGGTCTTGAGGCTTAGAATTCTTTATGCTTTGAGGAAACATGTTCAGACAACAAGTGATAATTTGACAATATGTGTTTCTTATTTAGAGAAGAAACCCATTATTGTTCAATCCTTGGCTTGATTAGTATATTAGTTTTTATTAAATATTTCTCATGACTTTAGGGTTCACTATATGGTAATTGGTCAGTTGATTACACTTATAAAATTCATAAATAAGATATGTTACATTTATAAAACATAAGTTAAAGACAATAATATTTTAAAATGCAAAACATAATGATTTTACACAGCTATGCAGCTTTTGGAAAATGCAAATTTATTGCTTTCAAATTTATAGCTAGTGACATTTTAGGTCATGGCATAATATGTCCCAGCAGCACCTTGCAAAAACAGTTCATTACTCTTTTGTGTATACAAAAGCTCTCTATATAAGCCTTGACAAAGAGAGAAGGATACATGGGTAAAGGTATTACTTTTGTTAGAGACACAGACCAGCAATGCATATTCAAAATTGGCCATTTTGATGAGTGGTACCAGGTGACACATAGATTCATACTTTAAGAATTGAAGACAAGAATTAAAATAATGTTTATCATCATATTAGTTCAAAATGCATTAGCTGTTTCAGAAAGATACTAGATATGATTGATTCTCCACATTGACAATATCTTATAACTTATTCAGTTAAAATGTTTGTGTACTTACTTTGAGCCAAATATCATGCAACTTGCTGATAGACCATGATGAAACAGGTTGACACAATATCGGCCATGGACTTTGAGTATAGTAAAAGGAATAAAATGTGAAAAATATAACAAGAGGATGCATGAAAAAGTTGGGGAACATAAATAGAGATGGTAAAGTAGTTTACAGAGATTTGTGGGTCAGTGAAATTTTTGAGGTCAAAAATATAAGCCTGAATCAGGAGTTAGCCAACTGGTGTGTGTGTGTGTGTGTGTGTGTGTGTGTGGTAGGAAGACGTGGGTAGGAGTGGGTAGAAAAGAGATGCACGATGAGTCATGAACACAGCTGAGACTGACAATTGGACAGAGAATATTAGTTGGCTTTTGAGATAATCCATGTTAGAGATGGATAGAACCTGATGTATGGTAATAAATAGAAAATGTAGTCTGATAAATTAGATGTAAAAGGCAAGAGGAAGCCATATGAAATCCTACTTTATGACTCAGCTGAGTGGAGCCCATCAGTGAGACTAAAGACAAAAGAACGTCAAGTTGAAGTGACTTAGATTGTATGTTCAATTTTGTGTTTGTTGAATTTCACAAGCCTAGATGATGTCTAAATTGGAGGATGTTTGCAGTAGACTATACGTTTCTGAAGTTCAGAAGAGATGTTTGAGTTAAATGTACACATTTGCAAGTTATTAACATATATACCAGCTAGTTTTTAAAGATGGCATTCATACAGATGGGATATTTCAGAGAGACTGTGTAGATTAAGAAAAGAATAAGACCCAGGGCATGACTTGGATAAACAAGGACATTTAAAAGATCTAGTAAAGATAAGGACATTCAAAAGATCTAGTGAAACTTAGTAAGGTGAACAAGTTGTAATAGCTAAACAGATAAATTTTTTTAAAATGTCATAGGTATTACAGAGATTGACAAAATTTTTCTACAAAAGATCAGATGGTAAATATTTTAAACTTTGAGAGTCAAAAGTCTGTCCCAACTACTTAATTCTGCCAAAGACTCTAAAAGAAGAGACAATGCATAAGCAAATGAGAATCACTGTGTTCCAATAAAACTTTATTTACAAAAGCAAGCGATGTACTACATTTGGCTTGTGGGCTATAGTTTGCCAACAACTGAAATACAGTATCAGGAAGGCAAAAAGAAGAGGTTATTTGAACAATGAGGGAGAAGTCAATGATATCAAAAGGTGCTGAGAAATGAAGTAGGATGAGAACAAAGAAATGTCCATAAAATTTATCATAAATCAGTCAGTGGTGATTCTGGTGAGAGCATACTTACTATGGACTGTTGAGAATGTTGCAGTGTCTGGAGGAGGGAATGAAAGCTGAGGAAGAGGAGGCAGCATGTGGATGAGAACTGTATGAAACCATTTACAGGAGAGTAGAATTGTAGCTGGGAAAACTTTAGATAAAGGCAGATTGTTATTTGTTTGTTTCTTTGTTTTTAAGCTGAAAAAGTCCTCAATATAGTTAAATGTCAAAGGGTAGAAGCCAATAGAATGGGAGAAGGGATTCAGTTTTCTGAGAAGGCAGGAATGACTGGTATCTGGAACAGATATAGAGAGTTTATATTTTAATGCAAGGGAAGACATGTTCTCATTTGTAATAGGAAGGAAGGAAGAAGGAAAAGAAGGTTGAAAGTTTGGTGATGAGATGTAGAAAGTGTTTCCTATCATTGAATTCTATGGAGTAGGAATTTATTCATCTTTCAGAAAAGTGCCGAGATTATGGATACAAATATTTGAGGAGAGTGGAGAAGATTGAAGTTGAAGTTAAGAAAATATAAAAAGAAGGCCTGCAAGAGTCTGGAGACAATTTAATTAGAATGGTACAAATCAGCAGGATTGTGTGATTCCAGCCTCCCCATCCCCCAACCCGCAATCCTCAACATTCCAGATACAGGGAGGGTTTTTTCCAGGAAGATATGCTGACAAATCCTGAGATGGCAGGAAAGGAACGAAATAATATTGGAAAGGAATTAAAAAGATGTTGAAGAGGTGATTATGTTGAAGAGTACCTCTAATAATTCAAAATAAATACATACAATAGTCGAAACCAGTAAAATTCTCTCTCAGATCTTTATTCAGAGCATTGATGCTGTCTGCAATGGCTTTTCAAGCTCATTCTTAACCAGTACTGTCTAGTTAATGATGGTGCACATAATAGTTAATCAATTATATCATGATCGATGAGAATGTACCCTTGTTTGAATTTCTGTACCCTTACTGGAACATCAGTAGCCCTGAAAAAGAAAGAGACAAAGAGGAAAGCCACATAATAGTTATAGAAGAAATAGGTAGAATACATTAGAATGTGGTTGTCACTACCTGTGAGAATGATACAAAGCAATTGTTTATACTTTTGAAAGAGATAATGTACCAACTATATAGTTATGAAAAAAGTATATGTCACAAATGTGTGTTTTGTGAGGCATCTGAAGGACTTTGGTCACTGCTAGACAAAACATAAAAAAACATTGTCTGACATTTCAGAAAATTAAGCAATTTAGATAAAAACATAGGAAGATATAAATGTAAATAATATCTAAGAGTATTTTGAAGAAAATAATATTAAGGCATTTGCTAAATTTCTACTTAAAAGCCTATTTGAATTAATCCCTTCCTTTATGTCAGTAACACAGCCCTTTGACTCATTTTAATTCACAATATTATATTGGGTTTTTGACTGTTTTAATACCCCATCCTATAATCATTTGGTTCGTAAGCACTGAAAGGGTATAACAGAGAGTTGAGAGAAGGTCACTCCAAAGTGTTTAAAAGTCATTAACATTTGTGGCATTTCAGATTAAGAATAAAATTATACTGAATTATATCTCTCTCTCAAATCATACAAACAAGGAATTTGTCATATATATATCCAATATATATTTATATATTCAATTTATATATATATAAATATATATTCAATTTATATATATATATAAATTGAATATACAAATATATATTCTATATATATATATATATATATATATATATATATATATATATATATATATATATTAAAATTTTAAGAATGATTTTCCTCCAGCCAGGAAAGGATTATGCTCTTATTGAGTCTTTATTTCACCTTAGCTTGCTTTTTTTTTCTTATTTTTATTTTCCCTCCTTTTTAAAATTTAAGATACAATGGATTAAGTTAGTGGAAATTATCTAACAACAGATAACCAAGTCCTTTTAAAAAGAGTTAATATGAACCCAGAACATTGAAATATGTACCATGAGTTCTAGGAACAGTGTCTTTTCTATCAGACATTTCATTTTTGAAACAGCGAGCGTCAAAGGGGGTTTCAATAATCCTGGTCATTTCTACATACATGATTGATATGGTGACTCAGTTCAGGATGTGAGAAAGATAATTTACTGGCTGACAAAATGCTAAGCTCTATATTTATATTTCCTCAATATTAAAAGCAGCCATAGCACATAGGACTTTAGTTTCTAGTTTGTTAACCTACTACATTTCACATGAAAATATTTTCAATTACTAATTATTTGTGATAACCTATAATCTTCTTTTAAGAACAAAGTTTAATTGCTTTTAGTACAACTTTATCACCTAGATGTTATTTAAAATACAGATGTGTGTTAATTTGGGATATTTTTTAAATTTAATTATTTAAAGGACGATTGCAACCCCATGTTAACAGTTTACTTTTTTCAACAAACCCTAAAAGCATACTTATTTTGAATGAGTGCATGAGAAAAGCACATTAATGTTGAAAGTAATAATTAAAATGCCTGTAGTCTATCTACAAACTCAGCTTCATTATAAATAAAAACAAACAAGTGCAACATAAAAAAAACATTTATTCCTTTTTAATGGACTTTTTAGTTAGTTTCTCAAATTGTTGAGGAATGTAATAAAATTAAATTAAATTAAAAGAAATGTCAAGAAGAAAACACATTTAAAAATTAACAAAGCCCACAATAACTTTGCAATTACACATCCATTAAAGGTTTTAAAGGGGGTTATTCTCGACAAAAAAGAAAAAAATTGACACTATTGGAACTTTAGCAGGAACAATTATTATCATTGCAAATTACTTAAACTATTAAACTGAGGATAATTTAGAAATATCATTAGAAGTCAAATTACTGAAAAAAACTTGTTTTCTTTCCCCCTTTGTTTAATTTAAACTTAATGTCTGCTTATTCTCACACAAACAGAAAATACTGATAAATAATTCCAGAGCATGCCTAAACATCTCCCTTCACAGCCAGCTTCTAATTTGATCTCTGGAGACCCTTCTCGGTAGCTGAATAAAATATTTTCATTTATTCTAGGAGAGCCTCTACCACCATACGTTTCTAATCTTGAGCTGCTTGGTAATGCCTCTAGATGAGGTCCTCAGCAAATCATTAAACTTGTTCAATAACAACGTGACAAAACACAGGAGATTTGCCGTTAGTGAAACAAAGAAGTTTTTCAAATGGGGATAAAAACTTTAATAAGCCAACTTGAGTTTCTAGGGAGAGTTTGAGAAATTACTTAACGTTTTAAACTTTCTGGCAGTCACCATACAAGGAGACTTCAGATTCACAGTGACAGAATGTTTTGCAAGGGCCATACTTTCAAGTTGCAGAAACCCAGCCTGGGAGATTTCTTCTCTGATAGAATGTATGTCCACCTGGGTTCCCTTTCTGTGTAGTGTACACAGCCTCAGAGTGTGCATAGGGCCTCAGCTCTGCAAATATATGAAATACTGAATTACTAATTTGTTTGTTTTTAATAAAAATAAATGTTATGATGATCAGATAATGGAAATTACTTTACCCGAACTGTCTCAATCCATCAAGATGCAATTTGATGAAATGAAATGAAAGATTTGTTAAAGGTAATTTTTCTTTCTAGGCCAGGAATTCATGATAAGCACTGATAATTTATGTCATGTAAGACATTAGCAATTAAGAAGAAATGCTAGTAGAATGAAACAACTTTTTAATAAATTAAGGGATCAGATTCCATACTAGAATGGGGATGAAATCTGACTGCCTGGGCAGGATCAGACGTTAGGGAAGTTTAACGGTTTTAAATCCCAGGAGCAAGGAGGAAAAGTGATTCATGTCCATTGACAGTTCATCAGTCTTGTTGTGTTGCTGGATTACTGTAATTCTGACTCTGTAAAAAATTTACTGAGCCCGTTGTTTGGTGTCAAAATTTTCTTGTACATAAAGAAGTAATGATAAACAAAAGTATACACATAGAAACAGAGATAGTATTCCCTATAAACCTTTAACTTTTCCAACCAAAGTCCCAGGGTTATGAATTTTCCTTGAAAACAATTCAATTGATGGCAAAAAAAAAAAAAAAAAAAAAGTTTTAGTTAATCTTTTTTGATGATCACATGATTTCCTCTGCTACCAGAAAGATCTTTGTGCTCTTGAATTAATTACATGGCCTTTTCCTTCAGATCTTACCATCAGCTTAACCTTCAGCTTCTTTTCTCATTCTTTCCCCCTATCAACTTTCTTACTTTTCTTTTTCATATGGAATAGAATTTTCCGAATATATTAATGTGTATTAGAGACAATGAGGAGCACAGAAGGAAAACTTTAATGGCTAGTTCCCATCACTATTGCAATACTTACTTTAGGAAGCCAAGAGGAGCTAATATAGCTCTATTCTCATGTATATACTCTTGCTTACTTGGCAATGCAGCATTTAGAGCCATTGTTAGAACTAAAAAAAAAAAAAAGTTGTATGTACTGTATCCAAAACAACATATATTTAGACTAAAAAATGAGTCATATGTGAGCAGAAATGGAGAATTTACACATTACTTCGAACAAAACTCAGTTTATTATAGCCTCTTTTTTTTTTTTTACTCTTATCATGGTCACTATACAGATATAGAAATTAGGAAAAAAAAATGCTCCAGAAAAATCTTACTAGTTTATACATATATGTGTGTGTACACGTGCTCTGTATGTGTGTATCTGCTAATTAATGCCAATGGTGGTAAATATTTTCTAATACAAAAAGACTATAATACTTTTCCCAGACTATGTTTCATGAACCATTAGGTTCATGTGATGTACAGTGGGGAAATATTGCACTCAACAGAGCTAGAAGGGTCACAATGAGCATTAGCATAATAAAGGCTTTGATATGTCCTACAATAAAGATAAATACTTATTATTTTTCTAAAACTTGCTAAGATTTTACAGGATAACATAGGGAAATATTTAAAAATAATTTTGATTATCTAAAGTCTAGTAGAGTTATATTCAGAGTACTCTCACTAAAATTAATAAAAGAGAAAAATGGTACAGAGAAGAATGGAAGAAATAGTCACTATAAGAGATAAACAAAAAGAAGATATAGCTTAGATTTTCTCACATGGCAAGAAATGATCACTCCAGTCCTTCAGCAATAGTAAATATCACAAATGACATTAAAAGTAACATATAGTTGAGGAAAAATAAATTATGTTTGCCATTTTTAAACTAGGTAATACAGCGCAACATGTTATGGCTGAGTTTTTACTGTAGAAAAGTCTCTAGAATCTGGAACTATGAGGCAAATGGAGGTGGGAGGTGTGGGAGTATGACAAAGATCTCTACCTCCAGTGGTAAAACAAATAACTATAAAGATATTTTTGGATAATAACCATGATACTTAGAGATTAGTGAATGTGAATTGCTAATGAGAATGCTAGTAGACAGATAGGAAAATAAAATCTCAGTTATCAGACTCTCACTTGACAGAGGTGGAAGGCAGTCAAACACTTCATAGAGTGGTCAGAGAAGGTTGAAGGAGGGATATTAAGGAAAAAATAGACCTTGTTTATGATGTCCAAACTGTTTCCTGGTACACAGTAAATCAATGCAATGGTCTTCTACTGCTAAAGATAAATGTGACACATGAATGCAGAAAGTTAGAGCCAAAAGAAGTGGCTTGGTTTACTCTGGAATAAATCTAATTCCTAGCAGTTTCTCTGTTATGTCCTAGACCAAACGATGGGACACCCCTTCTCTCTTCATTCACACTTTGAGCTGCTTGTTGCCTGATGCAAGGTGGCAAAGTAAAATAAAAGTAACAATAAATGTTATAAACTGAGTGATCTTATAGAATTTACTAATTTTCTAGAGTCATAGTTTTCCAACTAGAAAATAAGCATCACACATATTTTTAAAGTGATTTGTGAGCACAAACATATGATACACCTGTTATTGCTTTAAGGTTGGCATACTTCGATGTTTGATTCAAGTAGTCCTAGACCCTATCCATTGATTTGATTTGATTAGGACATTGCTGTTGTCTTTGGTCAAATCGATCTTCTACCAACCCTGATACAAGATATATTGGATAGAGGATTTCCCCCAATGTTTGAAGAAACTGAGCTTTAGGAATATTAATTCTCTTTCTTAACTGGGTGGTTCATCTAATATATCATGACTTAACGCTTAGATTTTATGCTGATATAAGTTATGTTCTTTCCACTGTACTACTGTGCCTTAACTAGGAGTCAGTATTGATAAACATCAGTATGTTAGGTGCAGTCATTTGAACAGTATACTAAAGAAGGAATATGTTAGTATGTTAGTGTGGACCTGAAGGAAATGGAATTGAAGCTAGCCTGCAAGGATAGATACTCCATCAGAAAGAAAGAAGAAGGTGTTTCTTGAAATTAAAAAAAGCTTTTACATAAAAATATTTTAGGAGACTTTTCCCAGGATTTGTCTTGAAGAGTGGTGGAAAAATGATGGAAAAAATGATGATAGAATATTAGAACTGATAATAATGGTAGCTTTTTTGTGCACATTCACTGTATGTTAAGCATTGTATGTGTATTATTTCATATAATCCTCCCTATAACCCTCTGAGGGAGGAATTATTATTTTGATCTTACAAGTAAGAAAAACGAAACTCACAGGGGCTCATGGTCATACTGGTAGAGACTTCATTTAAACAAACGCATAACACTACTGTGCACTAGACACTGTTCTATGCTCTTTGCAAATACAGAATAAGTTAACCCTTATAGCAGGGTTATGAGCTAAGTATTATCCTAGTATTATCCCGTTTACAGAGCTATTCTGAGCAAGTGGTAGAGTCAGAGTCCATGTGCTTAACTACTGTGTTATGGCACCTGGTAAGTAGTGGAGCTGGAATGCACATTCACCTCAGTCTGATTTCAGTGCAGACACTCCTAAAAATTAAGCTTTACTCCATTTCTCAGCTTTGAAAGTTTATATATACAATGAAGGCTAGTACTCAAAGAAGTGGGAAAGCAATTAATATAGATGATATACTCTTGGAACAGTTTGGTAGGTAAATTAAAAAATATTTCATGACACTGTGAAACATAAATTAAGTAATCACAAATAGATTCCAGCTAATTGCACTGTAATCTTCATGTAATAATAATAATAATAATAATAATAATAATAATAATAATGATTTCATGCTTACAATGTTCTAGGTATTCTAAAAGTATTTTTTATATGTTTCCTCAGTTCACACAACAACCTAGAATAGGTATAACTTGCCATTTTCAGATGAAGAAACTGAGGTAAAGGGAGATTAAGCAATTTCCCAAAGTCATGCAGCTACAAGAAGTTGGTAGATTTGTGACTAAATCCAGGCAAAGGTGACTCCTAAACTGACATCTCTAATCCCTAACCTATTTGGCCATGATCATGAGTCCCCAGGGTGTTTGGGCTTATTCTTTCTATGCATCAAAACCACAAAGGAGTCCACACCCTCTCTCATTTCAGTACACAGACTTTCTTTAAATGAATTTCTGTTCCTAAAAATGATTCCTCATGATGTAGTTTTTAATTTAAAATACATAAAAACATCTCAACCAGCAGAAGAAAGAAAAGAAAACAATTATATAATGTGAATGAAATTGGGCATTTTCTGGTTTGGAATTGAATCCCTGGAAAATAACCATAAAGAGAATAATGTTTTTTAATTCAAGTACTAATTAGCACAATATTTGCATCTTTTTTGGGCCCTAAAGGGAAAAGTATTAAAAAATAAATATTTTTATATGTGTATATGTGTGTGTGTATAACTATTTCCTTTCAGATAAGTTCTAGCAAGAAATAGGCGCTATTAAAATTAGGGTTGACTAAAAAATAGTAATACATTTTATTCGACTTTTAATATTTGGTTGTATTTTCTATATATTATCTTTATATTAATTTTTTCTTTGAAATTCAGAAAAATTGAGTAAATTGTTTAAAGTCAATTAAATTCGTGATGCTGAAATTTGAGGCCATGTCTTTCTGGCTCCTACATCTCATAGGTTCTCACTATGTCTAAGATTTGCAGCTGCTCTGATACATTTATCTCCAGCAATTTGGGAGGATCATTCTATAAGTGATAGTTACAAGTCCATGTAGGACAAAATTATATGGTTATACATAAAAACAAGTCATAGGTTGGAGGTGGCAAGGGAGACTTGGACAGAGCAATTATATTAGGAGAAGTTCCCTTACCTGTGAGAAGGATGAGATCAGAGAGAGATTCTATTTATTTTCCACATTTGTTACCTACATTAAAGAATTTGTCACATATTTTCCATTGAAGAAGCAAAGGATTCTTCTGATTCAATTGTCTGTCTGGGGATGTTGGTGTGATTTTAACTCTTGAGATCTTAGTATGGAGGAGAAAAAACATTTTTCTAACCTTGTATCAGAGTACTTTATAATTGGACTATGCAAAAAAAAAAAAAAAACTAAATAGATATATAAATAAACATATTTATATTTATATATTTATTGGCTAATTTATATTTGCTCACATCAGAATTTTATCTTTCAAATGGTGATTTTAGCTTTTTTGCAATTTTTCAACTAATTTTTTAAGGTAAAAATATGGTGTCTGGAGTCCCTGGTAACTGCTATGAATAGTTATCTACATGGCCATCGGTGTTCTACAAGAAGTCAGCAACTCCATCGAAATATAACTGGAATGAAAGCTCTTTGAGCCATCTTCATTATCTCACTTGCTGGATTAATCAATACTATCCAATAGCTCCTTAAATCAAACTAACTCATGCTCATAGAAACTGTGGTGGGCACAATTGTAAAATGACCCCCTAAGAGTCTGACTTCCTGGTATATATATCCCTTCTCTACAGGTGGGACAATGACTATGATGAATTTCACTCCAGTGACTAGATTATGATACATAAAAAAAAAAATTGAAGTGATTTTGCAGATGTAATTGAGATCCCAAATCAGTTGACTTTTAGTTGATCAAATGAAGATTATTCTGGGTGGGCTTAACCTAATCAGATGAGCTCTTAAAAGGAACTGGACCTTCTGAAGAGAGAATTTCAAAGCATGAGAGATTCTCTAGCTGACTTTGAAGAAGCAAAGAACCATGTTTTGAACCGCCTATGGAAGCAGACAGGTGACAGGTACTGCATATGGCCTCTAGTTATTGAGATCAGTGTCTGGCTGACAGCCAGCACGAAAATGATGACCTCAGTCATATGGCCACAAGAAAATGAGTTTTGCCAACACTCAATGCTTAGAATCAAATCTTTCCCTTGTGGAACCTCTAAATGAGGCTATAGTTGGCAAATGTCTTGATTTTGTCTTTGTGAGAACCTGAACAGAGGACTCAGATTCCTGACTCATGGAACCTGTGAGATAGCAAGTACATGCTGTTTTAATCTACTAAATTTATGGTAATTTGTTACACAGCAATAGAAAGCAAAATAACCACCAAACAGTAGTGATGAGACTACATGCTAGTAAATCCACACACTCTGCTCTCTTCAATTGAGCTACATGAGTGAGAAAGATCAGTTACATTGGTCTCCAAAGTCTTGTATGCTTTTTTAATTTTGTATATAAATCAATAAAATGCAAGACCATAAATTAGAAGAGATGATTTTTGAAAAATTGACTTTAAGTGAAAACTTTATTTGAGTAAAATTTAGGTTAAAAGAAAATAACTTGTAAAAAAAAAAGAACTTATGTCAAGTTAGTTATAGGGAAATCAGCTAGAAACATTAGGCTATGAGTAAATCCCCCAAATCTCAAAAGAATCTATAATGAGATTGGTTTTCAAATACTTTAAAGTCCTCTTTGCATTTGAAAGAGGTTTAAGATAGATATAGATATTAATATCTAGATATATAATTATATAAAAATATATATTTATGTATCCCCATTTTAATCAATTTTATTTTTATTAGCTATATGACTATAAGGGAGTTTCCATATTTATAGAAATACAGGTAAGACAGTTATTTTGCATTTGAAACTTTGTTTTAGTTCCAATATATGCTCAGCCTCCAGAACTGGGTTATCAATGTAAGTATAGCCATACAGTGATGAATTGTGAAGCATTTGTCATGCTGTTTTATGTACTGGAATAAGTCACATATAAAATAATATTACTCATTATTTTTTTTTGCATTTAGTTATACTCTATTGCTTGCATATATCCCAATAACCTCTTAATTTTACCAAAAGGACTCTATTAAATATGAGAATTTCACTAGTTATGTTCAGTATGTATAAGCAAAAAACATATCTCTATCTTCTTTCTACTTCTCTCTTTCTCACTATATATATAGTGAGATATATATGTATATATCTGTCTCTATCTATCTATCTATCTATCATCATCTAATCTATAGATCCATCTGTGTATATGTTCATCTATATAGAGAGATACATATGATCACCCCACTCAAAAAAAAAGTTTGAACAATGATTGAATCCTATATAAAGCAACACAAATACATATACAAATGAGTTCCTCATTGTGAATTTGAGAATTTCTTCAAGACTTGGCTGCAACCATAAATGGAAGGACAAAATAAAACTATAAGATGACAGTCAGCAATAATTCTTAGAACTTTATAGATCATTTATAATGAGTGAAGCACTTTATACTACAGTAATTCTCAAAGTGAGTTCAGCAGTACCCAATCACCTGGGAACTGAAAAATGCAAATTCTTGGGTCCCACTTTATATCTAATAAATCAAAAACTCCAAGGGCGAGGCCTTGAAATCTGCGCTGTTAACAACCTCTGCAGGTGATTCTGAGGCACCCTGAAGCTTGAGAACAACTGTATTAAACAACTCTAAAAATTACTCTGTAGGTTCATTATTATTATTCACTCTATTTTTCAGATGAGGACATGAAGCAGTGGTATGCAGATGAAACTGTTAGGGTCCAATCAGGAAAATAAGAATCTCTCAATGTACTTCAAAATGGGAAAATTTAATATAGAAAATTGATTACATAAATAACGGGGGAATTAGAAGCTATCCCTGACTCTAGAGGTACACAGAGAAATAGTACCATGTCTGAATCTGTGGCCACCTTGCACAACGTAGGACTACAGTAAGTCTGCCCTGTGGTTGGCCAGTGAGTGAGTGGCTGTCCAAATTAGACTTTGAGGCATAGAATCTGCCCAATACTCCACGTGAAACAGCGAGGAATGCAGAACACCACACTCTTTCCTCTCATTCTGTCCTCTAGACTTCTAAAGTTCCTCCCACTGGCTGCATTCGCCCAGAAGCCAGAAACTAGAGAAGCCTGGGAAATGTAGTTCCCTGTAATAGAAAAGTGGAAGAAGGGCAGAGCAGGGAAAAAATCTGAGGGCCAACAGACAAATGGATCACATAAATTATTATTTAATTCAGTTTTCCAAAGTTAGTAGATGACAGAGCTGAGATTTGAAGCGGAGAGATTATCACCAGATTCTGGCTCTCCACCATGCTATAGAGAAAACAGAAACTCTTACCAATTCAGCAATAACTAAAAATATTCCAGAAGAATTCATGGAAAGTAACATATTACACAGTTCAATTGTTGAGATCTGGCTGACATCTAGAAATACATAATTAATAGTTTATACTAGCTAAAGCTTGAATTTTAGATTTTCTTAAAGTTTGATCCAATCATCCAGGACTGTTTACAAAGAGATAGCTTAGATACAAATCCCAAGGAGGCCACAATATAAACAGGAAATAATCAGATCCTAAGACAGTGGATAGGATGTGATGATAATCGATGGCATAGTCACTAAGATTTATATTTCCTAAACTTTGATTGATTCAATGTCTGTAGAAATATTTGTGAGTGTTAATTCTGATGAATGTGTGTTGTGCTGTAGCATACCTTTTAATTGTTGAGCTAACTGGTCTTGCTCTTCCTGAATTACTTTGTAAGAGTAATTATCTGAGCCCATGTTGGAGCAGTTTACTCTTGCAAGAGAATTGTTTTTGTCTACCACTTAAAATAAACTGGCTTGTTGAGCTGTTGCTTTATGCATTCCTCTTGCTCTCTTTCAATTTAGAGAGAACTCTCAGAGGTAAACCACAGGAAGATTTACACATGAAAATTCCCTGAGGTCAAAGTTAGTAGCTGTGCCAAGTTGGAGACTCTAAGCATATGACAGCTCTTTGGGAGTTAGTTTTCACATTGTCTGCCAAATGGGAATTTGAGATAAGTGAGGCGAACATTAGGCTTCTTGCAACTTTACTTGTGAAGGTGAAAAATGAAGACACTTCTAATTAGTAAAAAATGGTTTGTAACAACAGTTTGAATTCCAAATCCTGTGGTTGGTAAAGCATACATATGGAAGCATAGTTAAGTTCACTTGCCAAAATTTACAATCCATTTCCTTTCTGCAATATTTGAATCCATATGGGTATTAGAGAGATCCAATTATTGTCAAAGTGCCTTCCATATTTATAGGATGAGATAGTTAAGCTTCGGCACCTTTTTAAGATGTGTTCAAGTTTAGTTTTAAAATCCATCATCTACTTAGTTAAGGCAGAATACTAATAGGTGACTGCCTCAAGATATTTTTTTTATCTTAAAATATGATAAAAATTACATGGTAAAGTAACTTAAAGACTTAAAAATGAATTTTTAGGTGCTTAAGAGGAAGCAAATTATAACATTATCTTTAAATGTTGGTAATATGTTGACCAAAAGGAAATAAATAATCCAAAGAAATAGGAGTTTGCCTTTATGTCTCTCTTATAATAAACATGTGGATTTTTAAAGTAAAAATATAGCAACAATAATTAAATTTATGAGTGTCTATAGGTTAAGATTTAAACTATGAAGTTGTATTAATGTAGATTTCTATGATATTATACATATAAAGTATGAGATGAACTGTAGTAACATTTTTGGAAAAAATGTATTAATATGCATTAATTTCTTTAGGGTTGTTTTGTGGCATATATTTGTTAAGTTTGGACTGTTTCATTACCCATTATAATTTTCAATACTATGTATTATTTTCAAAAAGGCAAGAAACCTCACAATAAGTAGATATTACTGCAATAATTTATATGGTTCTGCATGCATATTAGTAAACATAATAAATGAACATATCTTTATTACCTTTGCTTTTCAAATATTTCAATCATTAAGAATTTACTGAAGCTTCTATAATTTATAAGCAAAAGAGATTATTTAGTGGTTTATACGTTTTAAAATTCAATTAGAATTTTAAGTTGAAATTGTTATATTTGTAGAGATTTGTATTTCCTTAGTATGACTTGATTGCTAATGAATAATCTAACTATAAAGGAAGATATCATAGACAATTTATAACTTTATGGTTTTATTTGTTAAAATCTCATTGACTACTTTTGATATACCACAATGAACATTAACTATGTTATTTTCATCTATATAGTTAAATTTGAGATAGACTATATAAAAACAACCCTTAATAATCATTAAACTTTATTAATTATGTCTTCTAGATTAACGGAAATCATACTCTTGTGAGCCAGTTCAAAATTTTACAAACTCATTGCCTTATTTGAAGTATATATTGAATTATCAAATGGTAGACTCATATTTGATAATTAAGGAAAAAACAGGTGTGCCTATGTCATGGATACGTTTCCTTAGAAAGCAGATTCTGAGATAAATATTGATGTGTAGGGGGTTAAGATATGCTCTTGGGGTCCCCATCTATGGAAGGAAAGAGTAGGAAGTAAAATCGAGGGTTCTTATGACTTCGATTAAATTTAGTTTTAAATCTTAGCTCTAGAAATCATATCTCTCTTTGTCTTTTTCTCTTTCTATACCCCTCAGAGACCTAGCCTCCCTCCATCCTGCCCTCAGATAATCAACAACCCGAAGCAGCAGAAAGCAGTAGCCTGGATCTGACTAATGATCAAAAGGTCTGGACCTCTGGCAGACTAAAGATAACATCTTGATCTAAGTTATGTTTTACCTCCTGAGCCCTAAGGTGGAAGGATCCCCTGGCTACTTTCCCATGGGGCTGGACAGAAGGATATGAGAAAAGACCTTAGAGCTGTCCCTCAAGGCCTGAAGAAATGATTCATTATCCTTACCTCACCTCTGACCAATGGGCTCCCAGAACAATCCCGAACCCCTCAACCCATGGAGTCTTGTGATTTTTGCCCTATATAATCTGTAACCTATATGCCATCAGGGATATAGCACTAACTTCCTGCCTCTATAATGGCCAATTCAATATTAAACAATTTTTTCTTTCTGTACTGCAAACTTCTGCTCATGCATTTGTTCAGGCCAGTGCACACAGGCAGATGTACTTCAAACAAACAAACATTGGGGTCCTCATAACAAAAGAAGGATTGGGCATTGAGGAAGCTGGTCTACAATGTAGTCTCAACAAAGACTTCAGGTGATCCCAGAGTGAGCTCTGAAGTCAAGGTGGTTGGGGGAGGGGACTGAAACGTTTTTTCCCTTTCACATTGATTAGTTACTGGATATAGGTTGTGTAGGGAAAAGGGCATCATTTTTGGCCAGGCAACTCTCTTTATACAAGGCAATACCCCAAAGGCTTAAAGTTGAGGGCTGTCTGCCCATAGCACTACATATAGCTAAGAAAATACATCCATCAGTTTCGAAGGGGTATCTTCATGGAGTCCACCACAACCTTCTGTAAACTCTGTGGGATTCGTCAATGAAATTACAGGTTAGAAGTTACAGGTTAGAAGTTAACCTGTAATTCATTCACTTCTTTTGTTATTCACCAAGAATTTACTAAATATATTTTTCATTCCATGACTAAATATTTGGCGCATAGTAAGAACCCAATATTTATTGTACAACTACATGAGTATGTAATGGTCACTTGGAAGGAGAGGAAACATTTGTGCTGAGATTTGTTCAAAGAGATGTTCAGTGCTATTTTTCTTCACGACTACTAAAGTTTGTTTAAAAAATGATTTCGGTCAACTTTGATTGTATCCATTGCTATCTGGCTGTGTACTTTAAGAAGGTAGTAGTTGGCTTTTTTATCTTTATAATCACAGAATCTAGCAAAGTTTCTTGCTTATAAAAAACATGTAATAATTTTTGCATCAGGGAAACAGGTTTGTGATGCTTCTTGAATGTTTTAGCATAAATGAGAATTTTACACTAAAAACAGTGAAAGCCTTGCCATTAAAAATATAAATTAAATGAGTAAATTAATAGTTTGAAGGTTGAGGAAGCAGTATGAAAGATGGATTGGAAGTCTGAGGTCAAATATAAGGAGTCCAATTAATAGGCATTGCAATATTCAGGTAGGGATGTAAGATCTGAGCTAAAGCAATGAAAATAAGGATTGTGTGGTATGATTTTAGTTGTTTGTTGGTAAAAGATTAGATGTGTGTGAAGGAGGAGGATGTAAGGCAAAATGGAGGGAAGGTTTTTAGTATGTAGTAGAATTAAGCATCTTCGTAGGAAAGAGGGGAGCAGCTAGAACTAGATAAAAATAGAACAAACAAAACAAAAATTTCTGTATAGTGACTAAGATATTATTATTTGGGTTAGAAATTGTAATTTCCAACCCAACTCTGCTTATCTACTACTTGTTCCAAGCCATAATTAGATAGCACATTTTAAGTCAGGTGTTCTATTAGGCCACAATTTAAGAAAATTGTTTAATAAAATTTAAATATCTACTCCCCCAACCCCCATCCAGCTCCCTGACACCCACTGGCTGGAACAGTATGTGAACTTAGGCTGCTGGGAGGGTGGGAAGCCCCTGGCTACTGCCTCCTGCCCCATAGGAAAACAAATAAAAACAACAAAAAACCAAAAATCTAGTATATTTCAACAAGTAGCAATTAAAATTTATTCAACTATTATTTTTCTGTAATTTTCAAATTCAAGAGTCACAAACTTAGTGCCTCTGCTTTATAAGCCATCTTGTTTCAGTGAATGATCTGATCAGCTTTCCACACAGACAAAATTGGTTATTTTGTTTTCCTCCTTCCCTTCCTCTCCGTTCTTTCAGTTCTTCTTCCTTTCTCTTTTCCTTTCTCTAACCTCCCTTTCTTTTTGTCCCTACTTCTTTCACCAAATGAGGAATTTGGAGTTTTCTATCCACCTTTCCTTTTCTATTTAATATGTAAATAACATCATATTCTAGAGTAGATAAAGAAATGATGGTCTAGATTAATTAAAGATTTATTTCCTCAGCAAGCAATGCTTAACAATGTACATTCATTAAGACATAAATAATCTGAGAAAGAAGTACACAATAACTAATAATAATAATAAGGAGGAGGATGAGGTGAAAAAGAAATCAAATTTAACTTTCCATTTAAATCAAGCCTACAGTTATGATATCCTAAATGTGTGGTGCACTGCTCTGCATATACCCATTTTTGATACACTTTTGTTTTATTTATATTTTATTTCTACTAGTAGAAATAAATATACTCATGAAACCTGGGTTTAGGGTAAATTCAGTATTCACTGTTTTGGGTCCACTAATTCCTACATGAAAATATGATTATAAATAAAAGATCCTACTTTATATTAATTAATTCATATGTAACAAATATATATAAGTATGATGTTTCCTTAGTGGCAAATTACTCTCTAAGACATTTATGATTTATCAAGCAGGGACAAAAATTTTGGCTCCCAAGAAATAACAGATGTGATGATATAGTCATGTGGTGAAGGAAAACAAAATTAAAAAGAAATACAAAGTGGTACATCAGGTTGGTTTATTCATTTGTTTTTTAACCATCAAACTTTGAATATTCCTGAGTTAAAATTATTTCATATGTCCTAAAAGATAAGAATCTAAATTTTCTCTCTCTCTCTCTCTCTCTCTGCTTCTCTCTGTGAGTGTGTGTGAGTCATACCAAAGGTATGAAAAAGATGAGGGGTTTCAGTTTCAGCTTCTGATTTGCATTGGGGTAGCAGAGAGGAGACAGCAAATGGATGAGTTGAGAATGAGTTATCTGGATTTGAAATACTATTTCATATTCACTGCTATAAATGTAAAAATATGTTCTTTTTTTTCAACACGGTAACTTATTAGTTTGTTTCGCTACTAGTGCTATATGGCTATACTCTACCAAGCTATAAAGACAAGTTTGTAGGCCTACTCACTTCTTGTTTATTTATTTTAAGCAAGATATTTTTTCAAGTAGGATTTTATAGAAAACAAATGTTATTTTGCACGCACTTTTTATATTTTTAAAGTCAAGTTATCAGGCGGCATTTCATGAAAGGGAAAATGATACCATATTCAATCTGTCCATTTTTATATTTGTCTTCTCTCCAATTTAGGATCAAAGAAGAATCAAAAGCATAAGAATTCACACCACTGCAATCAATCATCTTTACGCACCATAATTTAAAAAGTGAAAGATTTTTAAAATTTTGCCCATATTTGGTGTTTTAAATAGAAATTTGATACATCCTGCCTAGGTATTTAATTTTAAATATTGTTCAAATTACAAAAGTAATTCAAATAAGACATATGAAAATTAAACTACTATTCAAATATTCTTATAGCAGTCATCTATAAATGGCTTAGCACATGCCTTTTGACTTTATTATTATAAAAATATTTTAGTGATAGTTTTATAACATATTTTCTTAAGCAGTCTTTATGAAATATTTTTATGAAACTGATTTTTTTTTTTTTTGTAAATTCAAACACTGGCAATCCTTTTAGCCATCTCTTAGAGTATATAGAGGCAAGATAGTAAGCTACATGTATATATACCCTGACCATATTAACGTTTGATTTAGTTAAGTTGCTCCACTCATTCTCTGAACAGCTCATATTTACTTCTGATTTGAAATACACTATATTTCTTCTGCTCTACTTTTCTATCCAAAGATTAGCAATAATTTAAAGTTCAGCTCATGCCACACCTGAACTTCCTTTCTCGTTTCAGCTTAGGTTTTATTTCCTGTATCTCTTACTTTCTGTTGCAGTTATTATCCATAGCTTATTTTAGCCCTTAAAGTTTATTACCTTAAGGAGCAACAATAATAATAGTTATAGTATATGCAGGGCCTACTATGGGCAAGAATTGAACCAATTGTTCCCATAATTAATTTTAAAATGTATAACAGCCCTGCAAGGTAAGAATTATTCTTTATTTTACAAATGAGGAAATTAAGTTTCAGAGTTAAGTGATTTGCCAACTTCGCAAAATTAGTGAGTGTGAGAGCCAATACTCAACACTAGATTAGGCTCCCAAATCCATGTTCTTTCCATTAAAAACTTAAAATATCTTGTATTTGTTAACTCAAATAGGTTGTAAGTTACAGAAACCAAGTTTTAATTAAAAACAAAAGCATAAACAAATCCTCTCACTTCCTAGTACACTGCTATATTTGCTATAAGCTCAGAAAAGACTGTCTTTAAACAAACTCAGTTAATTCTATCATTTTGTACAATTTAATTTATTGTTCGTAGAAAAGTACTCAAAATGAAAAAAGATGTAGGTTTATGGTTTCTCTCCATTAGTCCAATAATAAATAATTTGGGGATAGCTGTTCATATTCATGTTTCAAATTTTCTTTTGTGCTCTCAAGTACTTTGTTTTGTACAATGATCTCTCAATTATCTGCACTCGAGGAAAAGTTCAGGTAATAATAGCGGTGGACACATAAAATTACATTTGTAGTCAATTTTAAATGTACGTATTGATAAATATATTTAATATTCTGGTAATTTACATTAAAAATAAGGCTGAGCGAAACAACAAAATTAAGACAATAAGAAATCTTCCCACTTTTTCACTTTTGTTCTCTAGTAACTCAGGCCATTATAAATATCAAAGATTCTTTTTGTTATTTGTATATAGAGGGCAACGACCAATGTGGAGACTCCGTCTCAATTTTTCCTGTAGCAGAGAATGTTTAACTGTTAGGGAGAGACTTGCTCTCTAATACTTGTGCCCTCCTCTTCTTTCTTGGTACTTTGCTCAATTACATTTCATGCAGTTGGGGCCAAATGACTACTTCTGGCTAATGGCATGTAACCAAAAGTGATATGTGCCACTTCCCGATCTGGTTCTTAAAACTTTCTTTCCTTGTCTTTAGGACTTAGCGTAAGACAGATCACTAGATACATGAGACTAGGGCTCTGAATGACAGTGTGGAACAGACTCTCTCCCAGCCCTTAAATCTTCATTCACTCTTCATTATGAAATGAATAATTAAAAGCTCAAAAAAGAAGATCTTTGTTAATCTTACGTTAGTAAAAATTAGGGGTGTTTGTTATCATAGTTAGCATACCTATACAAATGAAAATTGAATGCAAAGTCACAGTTAATTGGATCTATGGATTGACAACAAATACATAAATAGCTTATTTTAGATACTAATTTTCAATGAACAAAATGATATTTATTACAAGTAGATCAATGTTTATGCTCTGGACATAATTACTGTAGATTTTACTGGCTAAGAAAAATTAAATGTAAATTTGATTTTTACTTAGTCCAAAAAGGAATTGAAGTAAGCAATCATTAAAGTACTGTCCAGTTTATCAATTCAATTTTATCCATTTAAGAATTTTTTTTGAGCATATTCTATGTACTAGATAGGGTTCTAGGCTGCAAAGGTATGTCAGTGTGCCATACAGGTGACCATCCTTATCCTCATGGAATTTATCTTTTAGTAGCAACAGTCCTTAAGCATTATAAAAACTTATCAGTTATATTATAACTGATAAAATGCTATTGGGAAAAATGGAACAAGTACTAAGAGATTAAGAGGGTGGAGGTATGGTGGAGGAGATGCACTTTTAATGGAGGTGGTCAGAAGCGGCTACATTGAGGACAAAACATTTGAGTAAGACTTGAAGGAAATAAAACAGTGAGCACAGAACATTTGAGACACAGAAAACAGTCCTTGCTAAGGAAGTAAGTGGGGACATATCTAGTGTATTCGAGGCAAACGAGAAAGTTAGTCACTAGAATATAAAGTTAGAGAGTGTTTTGAATTTGCTAGGGCTGCCATAAGGAAATATCACAGATGGAGTAGCTTTAATGACACAAATTTATTTTCTCATAGTTTTGGAGGCTAGATATCCAAAATCAAGGTGTTGGCAAGTTTGGATTCTTCTAAGGCCTCTTTCCTTGGCTTGCAGATAGCCTCCTTCTCATTGTGTCTTCACCAATCCTCTCTGTCTATGTTGTCTGTGTCCAAATCTCCTTTTCTTGTAAGGACACCAGTAATATTGAATTAGGACCTCCTCTAACAAACCTATTTTAACTTAATTGCATCTTTAAAGGCCTTATCTCCAAATAAAGTCACATTCCGAGGATACTAGAATTTAGGGCTTCGACATATGGATTTTGTCAGGGCAGGGGGCGGAAATCTAGTCCATAACAAAGAAGTGTTGTGTCTTGGTTCATGTAGGTCTTTAGGAAATTGGGTTTTCACTCACTGGAATAAAATGGAGAGCAATTAAAGGCTTTGAGCTGAGAAGCGATGTAACGGGACTTACGTCTTAACAGTAGCATGTGTTGGGGTCAGGGAGAGAAACAGAAGCATGAATTAGAAAGCTATTAATATAGTCCAAGAAAGATATTAGGCAGTTTAGACTCACCTGTAAACTGCCCAGTATTGATACTGCTGGATTAGGTCCTAGGAAATCATTTTATTAAGTTAAAACTCTTAAGATTTGGAGGACAAACAAACAAACAAACAAA
>NW_011888803.1:4342620-4366791 GCF_000151845.1 Pteropus vampyrus | reverse complement strand
AGCATGATTATCTTGAGGTCCATTCATGTTGTCACAAATGGCAGTATTTCATCTTTTCTTATGGCTGAGTAATATTCCATTGTATTTATGTACCATAGCTTCTTTAGCCAATCTATCATAGGACACTTTGGTTGCTTCCATGTGCTGGTCACCGTGAATAATGCTGATATGAGCATTGGTGTATAAATTATCTTTTTGGATATGGGTTCTCAAGTCTTTGGGGTAAATACCCAGTAAGGGATTGCTGGATCATATTTTAGATCAATTCTTAGTTTTTTGAGGAACCTCCATACTGTTTTTCATAGTGGCTGTACAAATTTGCAATCCCACTAGCCGTGTATGAGGGTTCCTTTTCCTCCATATCCTCTCCAACATTTGTTATTACTTGTCCTGTTGATGATAGCTATTCTAACAGGTATGATATGGTATCTCATTGTGGTTTTGATTTGCATTTTCCTAATAGCTAGCAATGTTGAGCATCTTTTTCTGATGAAATTTTTAACACAATTATTTGACCAGCAGATCTTTCTCTTCTTTTAGAAACAGAATTTTCTTATTCTATTCTCCCTTCCTCCAACTCCCTTTAGGAACTGCTATCACCCCCATTCTCCAGTCTAACCATTTAGTGCAAGGGGTTCGGCCACTTCATATGTCATTGTTCTCATTCCCTAGCGGGTTGGTCAAGGGATGACAGATCCAAGTTAGGCCAGTCAGAGTATTTTCAGTTTTTTAAGATTAAAAATGAAAGGGTTATTCCTTTTCCAATGACAAAAACGAACAGTGCTGCCTGGAAGAAGTTGATTTGCAGAAAGAAATAATGAGGCAGATACTTAGAGACTCAGATATGAGTGCTGGTGGCATTCAATTCCTTGACTCCTGTTGTATTCATATCCACATCCTTTCTGCAATTTGTTTGTTCTCCCTTTCTCGTATTCTGAAACTAATAAAGTTTCCTCTTGCCGACTTAGTTTACTTTAGATTTTTATTATCAGCAGATACATGATTTCAGATTAATATACTATCTACAGTAAGTACCTACCAAGTGTCTACCAAAGTTGTTATGATTCCCATATTTATATCATATCTAATAAGGAGGTGTGAAAATACACATGAAAGAAAATCATTTACAGTTTTACATTTTTTAAAAATTACTATTTCTAGAAAAGGCATTGCTACAATCTTCCTCAAAGTACAAGAAAACAAATGATCCTTTGTGGGTGAGCCATCACGCCTGTGTGCTCTTGGTAAGGATCAGACACTTGTCACCATGGCTTACAACACATATTTGAATGAGATTCTTAAGGAAGGGCTCAATTGATAGAGATAGAACCTTTTTATGAATCTGACCTTTGAAACCAGCATAGTGGGCAATAACCATTAACAGATCAAATAGGAGAAATGTCAGGTGTGGAATAAGCCCTGACAAGAAATATTTCATCAGCCTAAGCCCTTGAACAATCACTGAGGCCATTCTGTAGGTACCCTTCTCCCACATGCAGTGATAAGGATGATGGGTTACTTCTTTTACCGCTGCCCTCCTTAGCTCAATGTTCGGCTAAAGGGAGATCAAATTGACTCAAGTGTACCATAATTCTGAGAACATTGCCATTGTGAGGTGACCCAGATCTTTTATTATTGCTTTATTGCCATAGAGAGTGCTGATAGAGAAATAAACTTAATATTTTTAAATACTCAATCTTGTATTTGTCTAGACTATGTTTAGTGTATAATGGTTTTGCATATCCTTTTGCCAGAGGCATCTTTGACCAGTTTCCCCAAATCTATTTTTCCAGTTGTTAAGTACATCTCACACCTTCAGAATTAAGGTTACTGTGGAACTGATAACTGGAAGTCAGATTAAAAAATACGTATTGATGTGGTATGCACAGAATTACTATTCTAATACTTTTCAGTGACCACATTTGACTTACAGTTCTGTCACTTTCTTTTGATGCAGCTGCCAATTAACCAGTCTGTTTGTGAAAGAATAGTAGTAGGCCTACTAAACAATTTAAAATAATGACACAATATATCTGCAAAGACCTGTACTGTTAGCCAAATAGTTCCTCCAAATGTGTTTATTTCCTGACTTGTGACTGCATCTGCTAAAGACCCAGTTGTTGTTGAAATTAGAAATCCCATTAGTGACACATTCAGGAATGTCTTTAATATAAACTCTGGTTCTGAATTATGGGGGGAAATCACTGGATATTGCTCTGTCTGTGGCAATGACGCCTGAGCTCTTTAGTAAACAATCCATCACCATCTGCAGTTCAGGGGAAACATAAATTGCATGCATCATCTAGCACCCAATAAACACTAACAAGTAATAATAACAAAAGTTGAAGTGCAGGTTTGTAACTGCAGGGGAATAAGACTGGGTACTAAAAGAGAAGGAAATATTTGAGTTCTCTTCTTAACAGCTACTTCTGTCTTCTTTCTTAGGAAGTTTTATTTCCTTTGCACCCTTGTACTTTCATCCTGATGACATGGCTATTATTTTATAGCAGTTTCAAGCAGTTAATTAATGAACTGCACACAAGTGACATGACACCACCTTGCCCAATTATCTCTAGCATCTATTTTTACTGTACAAAGCACTGCCGCTTTGTGACTTGTCTCCGCAATGGCTCAGGAGGCAGTTACTTTAATAGCCAAAACAATGCAACAGTAGTGCCTCACTGGTGACACAGAGTAATTGTAAATCACCATGTGAGATCTCATAAAGCTCACCATAAAAGCCTGGTCATATCATGTAATAAAAGTGTTCTTTTCTACTGAGTTAAGCAGCTATCACTCAATTTACCATGTAATCTCATGAGCCCCAGGCTCATTAGCTTATCTACGATGGGATGGGATGTGGCATGAGAATACAGTAAACACATAGAACCAAAGAGTCACCAATACTTTTTGAAAATGTCCTTGTAGTGCTTTATAAAATTGAGAAAACTATGCTGTCAGGTTGTTATATATCATTGGTTCAAGCTGCTTTATTTTCACGTTGTTTTTTCTCTCTAATCTATCCTCTTCCCTCTGGTCACTAGTGTTTTTGGACTTCTAACATGTTCTTACTCACAATTTGGCTGTTCATTTTGTCTGCCCATGTAACTACACTGATTTTCTTTTAGAGTTTGTGATAGTGGTCTTTGTTTAATTAAAAATCATCTTACGTATAAAATAGACCCAACATTTTGTCCAGAAACAAAAATGTTAGTTTTGAGTAAGCCAAGGGTAAATTTTACAATTTACTTTTGTGTAAGCAAAATTCACCATAGTGACAATATACTTTCTTGACACAAATAATGAAAAGACATAGGTATACTCTGTGGTTGATATATTTAATAGAATATTTTATTGCGTTCATCTGTAAGAATGCCCATCCTGCCATTGGTAGAACTAAGTAAGAATCGCAAATTTTATCATCAAAAAGGGCACACTGGTAGTATTTGTATGTCAGTTGTAACAGAATTTTTCATTATACTTATATTTCTCCAGTAAAGTCATATCTATAGGACTAAAATATTTCATATATATTATTAAGATTATTTTTATGAAGCAGCCTTGTTTACAAAATAGGTAGCCTAGGATATAATTTTCTGCCAGCTACCATTTATAAAAAATTTATAAATTTATAAAAAAATAAAAATAAATAAAAAAGAAGCTATACTATTATTTACTTTTTTCTTAACATTTGAGAATATTCCTGCCTATTCTCTAATAAGTTTCTTTGAAGATCCTTTTCATATTCTTAAATTCTACCTGACTATTACACTCTATCTACTACAGTTTTTAAAAATATTTTTATTATTTAATAGGTATTTATTAAGTAGGAGTCATTTTCAAGGAAAAGTACCAAAACTTGCTTTCTAAAATACTATTTGCACATACAATAAGTCATTTTAGGAAGCAATATGTGCCAATAATATTACTGTGAATTTTGAAACTCCTCTCTTGAAATTATCTTTAGAAAAATATTTTAAGACATGTAGAAAAACCATGTATAACTTTTATTTTATTTTTAAATCAAAACAAATATTAAATGCTTGAATCCTTCAGATATCCATTAACTCCCAAGGGATTCTGACTCATTCTAAAATCTATTCTACTAGAAGAAAGCAACTGAAGTTATACATCTGATTGGTCTATGGATTTGATGATTAATCAAAAAAGGCATTGACATGACAACCATCTTGAAATAAACTGATGACTTAGTAAAATAAGACCTTCGAAGTATATAACTTTTTATTTCCATTCTAATATAGTTAAAATTACTCAGAACCATTATTTTATAGTAATACCTTGAATAATGAGATCACCATGAAACAATGATATATTTTAATTACTTGACTAAAAGAAACATGTAAATGTAAGACCGCATTTGTATAGGTTATAGAATAACCAATTATGAAAATATTCTCACTTAAAGTGTAGGTAATGTTTTGTTTACTGAGAAAACTTTAAGAACAAAGAGGCAAAATATGAATTATACGTTACATATTTTAACATAGACTTCTGAATCTATTGTTTTGCACAAAAATATGACATTTTCTTACCCGCTAAATATGGTTAAAGTTTGTTCTTATAGTATAAGTTATTTAATTATATCATAAGTGGATATAGGTGTGTGTATTTTAACTTGGTTGATATTTACTAGCTAAACTTTTACATTAGATATAGAATGAATTGTTGGCCTTTTATATATTTCCCAGGAGGTCTCTGGTGGCAGCAGATGCTAGCTTAAATTGAAAATACTTTGTTGATTTATTGTGTCAAAGCTACATCTAGTATTAATCTACTTGGCCAATACAAATGTCAGGAAAGATAAACACCTCCTTTGATAAATAAATTGACAATTGATTATTTATTGAAGGAGGATAGATTGCAGGAATAAGATTCATAAACACAGACATCATCTTACACATGTTTAGAATCTGATATAGATAAATTTCTATGCCATGGTGTATTATTTGTGTTGCCCTGGGGAAAAAAATATTGCAAGAATGATGATGCCATGGAATGTTGAATGGAAGCCTTGTAACTACCAAGGATGGTACAAATTATCTGTGATTTACACACTGCCTGAAGCAGGGATAATATATTTGCTATCAGCAGTCAGAAAAACAAAAGTGGGATCACTAAGTTGGTCCTTCTATTAGAAAATCCACGTGAGCATATAGTTACCAGAATGTGAAACATTATTGGAGGTTCAAACTGATAGTAGGTAAGGAACCCAGGCAGTTTATAGTTTTTAACACATGTGGTAGAGATCTCCTTTAAGAATGTAAGATGGGCATACAATGAGAGAAGAAACTCACATTTATATAGGCCTGCTAAGAGGTTTATGTGCCTATCCCATTGACAACTCCCAATAACCCTCTGATTAGGTTCATTCAACAGTTATTTTCAAGAAGCTACTTTATGTCAAGCAATGTTCTAGCCCTTGAGGATTCCGCAGGGGCTTAAAGAGATAGAGTCATTGTTCTCATGGATTTATGTTAGAATTTCTCAACCTTGACACTGTTACATTTTGGTCTAGATAATTCATTGTGGTGGAGACTACCGTGCATTTCTCGGATACTGAACAATCTCCCTGACCTCTTCCCACTAGATGCCAGTAGCTGCCATGCAAGTTGTGACAACCAAAAAATGTTTCCAGACATTGCCAAATGTCCCCTAGGAGACAAAATTGCCCCCATTTGAGAACCACTAATTTACATTATATTGGGCTGATGACACAGTGAATCATTTAACAAATAAATAATGCCATTTCAAATAGTGAGAAACATAATAATGGGAAAGAGAGTTACTGGAGGTGGTGGTGAAAAGGAGGATTTGTACAGAATGTACAAGCTACTGGAAAGGTCTCTCAAAGGTAGAAGTCTTATGAAGATACTAAATAACGTAAAGATTTAAGAGGTTAGAGGCAGAGTAATAGCAAATGCAGAGGCTGTGGATATGAAGAATCCTAGCCTAGAGAGGTTTCTTCATTTGCTCAAGGTCATATAAAACCTGAATAGAAGTCAGATCTGTCTGCTTCCTGATCTTGTGTTCTTTGCATGACTCTCTAACACCTCACTTTAAATCAAAGCAATTACAATTCAAATGTCATAGAGTGGAAATGTGGTGAGTTCTGCATGTGGAGCAATGATTTGAACACAGAGCAAAAATACACTAGTAGCTACCGTTGGTTAGAGTATTTGAGAAGAAAAAATGATGATATTAACAGAAGAATATAGTCAGGAAACATAAATTTCTCACAAAACTAATAGAACATTTAATATGCAAAATATTAATATAATGATCCATGTACCTTCCTCTTTTTCCTTCCTTCCTCATAATAAAATCTATTAGAGACATATTTTTTTCCAAAGAATAGTTTTTACAGGAAACCACACTGGGTGGCATAGTAATGTGACATTAGAAAGTCTTTTTATCTGATAATAGTTCATTCTAAAATATAATGTATCTCTGACACTATAAATTAAAATATATGTTGACAAAGCGATATTGCCTTTTATACTAGGTAATATACTTGTTATAGATTTATAGTTTGTACATAGTATTAAGTGGCCCAAATAGAGATATTTCAGTGAACTCTTGGGAAAGACTATAACATATTTCCTGCCGACTTCTGTTTTCCATGGCTTTTTATTAAGAATTATGGAATATTTAGTCTTTGATTCTTTAATTATAATTGACAAGTGTCTCTGAATTTTAAAGCAATTAGGAAGCCTGTAGTTATTTTCTTATAGTATCAGTGCTGGTGGACTTGATTTTTCTAGGGTGTTTATCATGCCCTATTTACTTTCATTTATCATTTCAGATTGGATCCCTCAAGGATAATATTCTAGCTGTGACCAAAACGTCAGGGCACAGATGAAGGTAAGGAGCTCAGAGAATATACAGGTAAGTTTATATACATGGCTATTTTCTTATTCAAGCTGAGAAGGATGTGGTGTGGGTGGTAGAACCCAAATCATGTTTGAGGTGAATATGAAAGAATCTTGTTTACTATACATGTGGTGCTTTTCTGTTATTTTTCCAACATTTTTGTTATCTCTTGCTCTATTAAGAGAATAACTTGGTACTGAAACGTGTGGTAACACTCTAAATACAGCAAGGCTAGACATTAAACAGTTAATTCCAGAATATGTAAAACGTGTCTGTAAATTTCAGGTGAGGCCTCTCTATACTTAGCCAGCTTAGTAGTGAGTTTTGATTTAGTAAGTTCCTATGATTTAAAAAAGGAAAAAAAAAACAAAAAACGGTTAAAATGGTTATAGCTCTATGTTTTAAAATTCACTCGAAAATAATTAATTGGGTTTTAGAGCATGAAAGGACTGAGCTTTTGAATTATCTAGTGGTCTCTATTTCATACATAATATATAGGAGGCACTGGAAGGTAAAGTAACTCCTTAAGTTTCCTTAGAAAGTTTGTGGCAGATCCAGGATGGAACAAAGGCCTTCTGACTCTCAGGTGACGGGCTCTTTCCATTATACCATGCTCTGCTATGATGATCTGTCAGAGATATTCAAGCACAGGCACAATGACTGTCAGTCAACCTGAATATAATCCACTAAATTATGCTAATTCCCATAAAAACTAAGATGACACATAGCTGAAGGAATCCCCACTAGGATTTTGTTCATATAAATTTGCCCATTTATGGCAAACTCATCCTACTCTTTGGAATCTTTTTGTTCTATTTATGCTATCCCTAGTGTCATAAACCCAGAAATCTCTAGGATTAAAGGAGGAGAAAGTGAGGAAAAATGAAAGAGTAACGAAAATGGTGCTCTTTTCCACATAAGTTAGTATTTTTGTAACGAGTACCTGTAGTAAATAAAATGAGGAAGACAAGAAACGGCATGCCCTGGCATCCAATAAGTTTCATCAGTATCAGAGCCAAATGGAGAAAGTTCCTATTCTTAAACAGATCAGAGGAAAAGAAAATTTGCATGTAGTCATATAGTTCTGGTAACAAGGGCTTTTAGTGGTTAAAATAATTTAGCAAATGCAATATTACCATGTAGTCGATGAGGCTTTAAATGTAATGAAAATGTGAATAAATAAATAAATAAATAAACCCTGGTGTTTGGAATATCCAATAACTGTTACTACTATTATTTTCAGTTTCAATTTGTTAAAAATGCTTTAAAATTCTCAAAGAAGACAAAAAGCCTTGGTTACTTTAGAAAACTGGTTCGTTTTTTGTTTGTTTGTTTGTTTGTTTTTGTTGTTGTTGTTTTGCTTAAAGAAGGTAATATCAGGGAGAGAAATTCTATGGGAAGAAGCAGCTATCAAATTGCTGGCTGGAATGCCTGTGAGTAAAGACTTTTGTTTAGCAATCAGAAGGCCAAATTCAGAAGTGAATGAAGAGAAGCGATTTGGGTAATCCCATGCAAAAAATCTTTTTTAGAGGTTTTTTTTTTTTTTCCTTTTCCTTGATAACAGAAGATTTTGGTTGTCATTCTTTTCAAAGTAATCCTCTAAATTTTTTTCAAATTGCTGGCTGGAATGCCTGTGAGTAAAGACTTTTGTTTAGCAATCAGAAGGCCAAATTCAGAAGTGAATGAAGAGAAGCGATTTGGGTAATCCCATGCAAAAAATCTTTTTTAGAGGTTTTTTTTTTTTTTCCTTTTCCTTGATAACAGAAGATTTTGGTTGTCATTCTTTTCAAAGTAATCCTCTAAATTTTTTTCAAATTGCTGGCTGGAATGCCTGTGAGTAAAGACTTTTGTTTAGCAATCAGAAGGCCAAATTCAGAAGTGAATGAAGAGAAGCGATTTGGGTAATCCCATGCAAAAAATCTTTTTTAGAGGTTTTTTTTTTTTTTCCTTTTCCTTGATAACAGAAGATTTTGGTTGTCATTCTTTTCAAAGTAATCCTCTAAATTTTTTTCAAATTGCTGGCTGGAATGCCTGTGAGTAAAGACTTTTGTTTAGCAATCAGAAGGCCAAATTCAGAAGTGAATGAAGAGAAGCGATTTGGGTAATCCCATGCAAAAAATCTTTTTTAGAGGTTTTTTTTTTTTTTCCTTTTCCTTGATAACAGAAGATTTTGGTTGTCATTCTTTTCAAAGTAATCCTCTAAATTTTTTTCAAATTGCTGGCTGGAATGCCTGTGAGTAAAGACTTTTGTTTAGCAATCAGAAGGCCAAATTCAGAAGTGAATGAAGAGAAGCGATTTGGGTAATCCCATGCAAAAAATCTTTTTTAGAGGTTTTTTTTTTTTTTCCTTTTCCTTGATAACAGAAGATTTTGGTTGTCATTCTTTTCAAAGTAATCCTCTAAATTTTTTTCAAATTGCTGGCTGGAATGCCTGTGAGTAAAGACTTTTGTTTAGCAATCAGAAGGCCAAATTCAGAAGTGAATGAAGAGAAGCGATTTGGGTAATCCCATGCAAAAAATCTTTTTTAGAGGTTTTTTTTTTTTTTCCTTTTCCTTGATAACAGAAGATTTTGGTTGTCATTCTTTTCAAAGTAATCCTCTAAATTTTTTTCAAATTGCTGGCTGGAATGCCTGTGAGTAAAGACTTTTGTTTAGCAATCAGAAGGCCAAATTCAGAAGTGAATGAAGAGAAGCGATTTGGGTAATCCCATGCAAAAAATCTTTTTTAGAGGTTTTTTTTTTTTTTCCTTTTCCTTGATAACAGAAGATTTTGGTTGTCATTCTTTTCAAAGTAATCCTCTAAATTTTTTTCAAATTGCTGGCTGGAATGCCTGTGAGTAAAGACTTTTGTTTAGCAATCAGAAGGCCAAATTCAGAAGTGAATGAAGAGAAGCGATTTGGGTAATCCCATGCAAAAAATCTTTTTTAGAGGTTTTTTTTTTTTTTTCCTTTTCCTTGGTCAGGAGACTAAACAGGATATTTCCTTCTAAGTAATCCTCTAAATTTTTGCCAGGGTTATTTTTTAGTATAGAAATTTCTTAGTATAGAAATTTCATTATCCCATGTCACCATTTAATATTCTACTGTGACTCTTAATTCAAATTCAAAATAAATTTTTATTTAAAAACTATTTAAAATTGAATATTGTCAGTGTGCCATTCCAGACCTTTTCCAACATCCAAGGCTTTTCTCCATGGCTATATAATACTTGGGTTTTATACACATTAGGCTCCTTATTACCATACGTGCAAAATGCTCTCGTACTCGAATACCTTAACTCACTTTCTTCTGCCAGGCATCTCCAACTCTCTTTTTCTGACTAGAGACCATTCTTCAAAGCCCAATTTAATTGTCTGCTCTGGAACCTTCCCTAACACACTTCGAAATGTCTTCTTCTGTGCATTTGTAGCATTTATACATGACTCTATGGATAGATCCTGTGATGAGGGACTAAGGTTATGCACATGTGAGTATAGACTTTGCCTTAGTCATTTTCCGATTCCTAGCACCAACTCAGTGCTTGACACATTATGTGTCATCAATAGATGCTTTAAGAATGAACAGGTTAAAGAATGCATGCACTTGTTGAAGCTCAATTCAAACACATAACAATGAACAGGAGCAAGAGAATGCTGTGTGCTTGTCTCACAGACATTTGTAGACCGATGAGCGCTATTAAGCTAAAAGCAACATCAAAGGCAGCTTTAAAAGCAGAAAGAAGTCACAGCTTAAGGAGGAATAAAAAAAGTAGAAATAAGTTTTTCACGTCTTTGCTTTAAGGGTTATTCTATGTATAGTGTAGGATTATGGGCTGACTGTATGCATTTGAACCTCAAGCCTTTTTAAAACAAAGAAATTTTCAAAGGCAATTACTTTAGCTACCTTCTTTTGGCTCTTATGCTGAGTTTTCACCCCAATATGTCCCTAATTTTCTCTAGATTAATTGGTCCCGGTCATGCTTTTCTAAATACACTGTACCTGTGGACAAATGCAGTTGACCCTAGTCGAGTGATCCCTCAGAAATAGATAATGTGATTAGATCCAATATCCAAAAAGTCTCTTCTACCACACAAACCAATAAAATGTTTGATTCTGACGGGGGCCTAAAAACACTGCAATTGAATGCCATCATTTTGGATACTTTTTGCTTCAAATAACAGAATATCCATATACAAGTCTCTTTAATGTCTGTTATTTATCTCATATGTGAAAGTTCAAAAGTAGGAAAGCATTGGTTTAACAATTCAAAGATGTCAAAGACCAAGATTGTCCCCTACTTTTCTGTTTTCTGTGTTCTAGATGCTGGCTTTCATCTTGGCCTAGTTTATTGTCTTAAGAAGTTCCTTCAGGTATCATGACTTTGAAAAGCAAAAAACTGGAATCACCATTTGTCTATGCTGGAAATAAAGTCTATTTATTGTACCTAAGTACATCAACAAATAACAGTGCCATCATCAAATGGCAGGTTCCAGAATTATAAACATAACCCTTGGCAGACATACAGGGTCTTTTACAACTTTAATTTATTTCCATATGGTTATTGTAGCATAATGATACATAGGAATCTGAACTTTTCAGACACTAGGTAGCATGAGGTTGTAAGAAGAGTGAGTCTATGATAAATACTTTTATATAAGTTAATTTTGCAAGCATGAAAGATAATGATGATGATTATATGAATGAGGGATGATTTAAATTTTTTTTAAAAGGCTAAAGTTGTTATCAGGACAAACATTTGTAAAACAAAGGCTAGGTCTGAACTGCTTATGTTATTATAATAAAAGTACTAGAAATTTTGCTTTAATAAATTTTTAAAAATTGGTTAATCTTTCTTTATTTAAAATTTCCTAAGATATTTTCAGGATAAAAATCTAAAACCACTAGTTATAATGAATTAAAATAAATCAATAAAAGATATTTAATGAGTTTTTTAAACTTTTAAAATATACTTTCTTTGCTTATTTTTAAGGGAAGTTTCTTAGAAGACTAACCCACACTAGAGAAAAGTTCTTTTAATTTCTCCCAATGTAAATACGAGGTCTTACTTTTTTCCTTCTTCTTTAGTCTAAGAAGTTATGTTTGTTTTTTAATTCCTGCAGAGAAAGACTTAAAGTAACTGCTGCTCACAGCTTGAAAGAACAAGACCTTCACTACTTTTTCAGTCTTTCCTCCCCAGAGGTAGCCCGTTGCTTTAATAAGTTGAAGCTTTAACCCTAATGATTTTTTTTTTTTTAATTTGGTTTAAAGTTAAAGGGTAGAAAGGCAAAACCCAACTATTTCTTTCTTATCTAAGAAATTTATCATTTAAATATATATTGTGCTAATAAGTTATCATATGTCCCATAAGCAAAATCATGAAAAGGAGATGATAGTAAATATAGTATATCGTGGTTTTAAAAATTGTTAACATTTCTCATTAAGAAAGCTAAAAAATGTACTTTTATAACACTAAATTCTCAGGCATTTTAAAATCAAAGCAGGAGGTCTATGACCCCTTAACTTGCGTCTGGACTGGCCTTAGTGATTTATCTATAACTTAAAGAATGCTATAGAAGTGATACTGGATGGTTTTCAGGGGATGATGGGGAAAGGTCATGCAACTTCTGCTTAATTCTTTTGGGATGCTCACTCCAGGGAAGTCAGCTGCCATGTAAGAAGTTCAACTATATAGAAACTACCATGCTGGAGTCATCTCATGTGGGCACTCTTGCCAGCATCAACTGCAGCCATGTGAGTGAGCCATCTGGACATGGCACAGTCGAGCCTTCAGATGACTGCAGCCTGACCTACAGCTGACTTGCCACCTACATGAGGGACTTAAAGCAAGAAGTGTCTGGACAATTCCTTCTCAAATTCCTGACTCATATTTCATAAGTCCATCCAAATACCTGCCTTAAGCTACTATTTTTAGAGTAATTCAGCAACAATACCACTAGAAATTTCAGTAAAAATTGTTTTAAATCAGTTTTATAAGGACAAGGTGTAGAACAAATTGTTCAAAATACATACCTTTCAGTGACCAAAGACAATTTACAGGGGCTCTAATTTATTCTTAATTGTACTTTAGCTTATACTTTTTGAGAAAAGAAATCTGAAGCTGATTTTTTTTTATTTAGATGTAGTTTAATTTTGAAGGAATATTAAGTCTTCAAAATCATTGTAATCTAGTCACAAGAAAGAATATTTTCAGCTTTCCTGAGTATTTCCTATGTGAGATAAGACAAGATCAAGCATAAATACGAACTCTCATAAGGAGAAGTTCTTCCATTATTTTGAAGTAAATTTATATACTTTTTTTCAATATTTCTAATTTGTCTCACTTCAGGTACTGTTAAACAAAACAAAAAATTGAGCCCAAATATTAGAAAATAAATGAAAGGTGATCAAACTTCTTTTCAGAACCTAGAAGATGAAGAAATTTTCAGTCACTAGTCATAAGAAGAAAGGAAATAATTGTAGGTAGTTGGAAATAAAGAGATCAGAATTATTGATGTAATTTTGTGAATTATCAGGAAAAAAGTACCATTAAAGCTATAAAAGTGAATTAATTCTCCAAAGAAATAAATAGATTATGATCAATAAACATGTATACATAGTAGGCATTCAATAGATATTGATTTAAGGTGTCAAAAACTGAAGACAGTTCTGAAAAAAAAGAAAACATTTGGAAAAATTTTTTGTTTTTACTTCTAAATATCACTCTTTCATTGCTTTCTCTTTGTCTCACTGTACCTCCTTGTTACTCTGTAAATTCCTTTTTTCTACCAGCTCTTTTCTGTTTTTTCCTCTCTGGTCTCCTTAAGTATTTTGTTTAGTTTCTTTTCTTTCTCTCTCTCCTAAATACAAGTCTGAATGTTAGGGCCAGAGTGGTATTTCTCTTGTATCCCCAGAAAGGACTCAGGCTTCTTCTACTTTCCTGCTCTACCTACCGTCCTAATCATTTGTCTTTCAGTCTCATGGCCATAAGTTGGCAGTTTATTTAAAGACTTGATTGTATCACTGTTTCTGTTAGGAGGGAGGTGGAAGGGGAAATGTGAAGGGTAATTGTGCAAAGAGAATAGTCTGCTGAATGAAATCTCTGTAAATTTTTTTTTAGAATAAAATCTTGCCATTTGCACAAACATGGATGGATATACAGGGGGTGGGGAATTATGCTGAGTGAAATGAGTCAGCCAGAAAAAGATAAATACCATATGATCTCACATATATGTGAAATCTAAGAAACAAACTAAATGACCAAACAAAACAGAAACAGACTCAAATACAAAGAACAAACTGATCACTGCCAGATGAAAAAGGATTGGGGGTGTGGGAAAGTTGAAAACGGTGAATGGATTAAGAAGTACAAATTGGTAGTTACAAAATAGTCATAAGGATCTAAAGTATAGCATAGGGAATATAGTCAATAATATTGTAATAACTATATATGGCATCAGATGGGTACTAATCAGAGGATCACTTTGTAAATTATATGTGTCTAACAATTATGATGTAGACCTAATACTAATGAAAAATAATATTGAATGTCAACTGTAATTGTAAAAAACTAAAACTGGAAAAAAGTATTCTTTAAAATAATTTATGGAACTGATTGCTGTGACATTGGTTAATAAAATTATGGAGGTTACAAATATGAAATTCTATAATACATCATCTATATATCGCACTGTGTGTTCACCACCCAAAGCCAAATCTTCTGTCACCATATATTTGACTCCCTTTACCCTTTTCTACCTTAATCTGCATCTATTCTTAATTTTTTGAAGAATCTCCATAAAGTTTTCCATAGTGATTGTACCAATTTACATTCCTACAAGCAGTTTATGAGTGTTCCTTTTTATCCACAACCTCTTCAGTACTTGTTATTACTTGTCTTATTGCTAAGAGACATTCTAACTGGTGTGAAGTGGTATGTCATTAAGGTTTTGATTTGCATTCCCCTAATAGCTAGTAAAGTTAAGCATCTTTTCATATATCTGGCCATTTGTATGTCTTCTCAGGAGAATTGTCTGTTCAGGTCCTCTGACCAATCTTTTAATTGGATTGTTGGTTTTCTCATTGTTGAGTTATATGAGTTCTTTATATATTTTGGATATTAACCCCTTATCAGAGGTACCGTTTGCAAATATCTCCCATTTGATTGGTTGCCTTTTTGTTTTGTTGATGGTTTCTTTCGCTGCACATAAAATTTTAGTTCTATATAGTCCCATTTTATTTATTTTTGTTTTTAATTCCCTTGACTTTGAGGTCAAATTCATAAAATCCTCTCTAAGACCAAAGTCCATAAGTCTAGTATCTGTGTTAAAAAGGATTCTTAAATCTCATCCAGAAGACTCTTGTTTATAGCATTTGACCATAAGAATAATCATTGCTATAAAAGAGTCTTAGGAATTAAGTAATAGTTTCTGAACACAAAAAAAATCCAATAATCCTTTTCAAACTAGAGCTCTATAAGGTAAGAAGAAGACAAAAAAAAAAGATACTTACAGGCCAAGAGCAGTTTCTTCTTTATGTCTTAAGGTAGAAATCTAAGAGTCATCCTCAAATTTTCAATCTCCTTTAAGCTCTTTGGGACTGTTTCTCCATGCACCAATTACTCAATAGGTTTTATCAATTCCCCCATCAAATCTGCCATTCTCTCTTTTCTCTTTCCATTGTACTGCTATAGTAAGTAGATTGAATGTTAGCTGCATTACAACCCCCCGTCCCCCGCCCCCAAATGTCCATATTCTAATTCCTGGAATCTGGGAAGTTTACCTTAATTGGAAAAAGGGTCTTTGTAGATGTAATTAAGTTAAGGATTTTGAGAGGAAGAGATCATCCTGGATCACCCAGGTAAACCCTAAATGCATTGATCCTTATAAGAGACACACAGGGGAAATTTGAAAGACAGAGGAATGGAAGGCCATGTGAAGATGAAGACAGAGATTTAGTGATATAGACACAGACAAAGACTGCCAGGAGCCAACAGAAACAGAAGATGCAAGCAACAAAATTTCCCACAGAGTCTTGGCGAGAGCTCAGCCCTGTCAATAACTTAAGTTCAATTTCTGCCCTCCAAAACTGTGTGAGAATAAATTTCTGTTATTTTAAGCCACCAAATATGTGCTAATTTATTATAACAGCTCCAGGAAATTAATAATACAACTACCTTAATCTGCATCATTTTTATTTTTTATTTTTTGGTCTGGTTTACTGCAACAATACTATATTGTTTTCCTCCTTTTGTTCTTACCCTAGTCCCATCTATATAGTCACTAGATTAGTCTTCTTATAGCACAAATTTGATTATTGCTTTGTCTTAAAACTTTTCAGTGGCACCCCACTGACTATACAGGCTAACATTTAAATTCCTTCACAGGTCACTCAAAAGCCTTTACAATGAAGCCCCTGTCTATGCATATAAATTTGATCCTTACAGTCTTAATTTGAATCATACATAGCTTCCTACAGTGCTGTGAGTTCCCTGGCTACACCATGATTCAATTTCTCTGCATGTGTCCTTTTCTCTCGCCAGAACACTCTCGTCATTCTCTATCCAATAAGCTTCTTCTCTTTGCGTTCAGATAAGTGCTTATTCTATGAACTCATGGTACACAATGCCATGATTTTTTTCTAACTTAGTTTGTCCCACTTAAATGTGAACTCCTTAAGGGTCTAGCAGATTTTTATTTCTACAGTCTAGGGAGTAGCAGCTGCATAAGTACTTAAAATATTTTTGTCAAATAATAAAAAAATGTGACATAGATTGTGGTCATTAGAATTGGATGCTGCAGAGGATATAAGTCCATTGAACAGAGAGGAGCAGTCATTGGCTTCAGCTAAAAGTAAATGTTTAGATACCTTAGGGATGGCAATTTTGATAAAGATTTGGGTGCTGATGGCTGATTGCTGGAAAATTGAAAGTAGTAGGTGTCTAGGAAGTAAATAAAGTGACTATAGATTCTGAGTTCCAGAAATCTGGCCACAGAAGAAAGAAAAGTTATATGTGTCTATCATTTAACTTAGCTTCTGATATTATATATTTTTTAAAAAGAGTTTAAATTATGATTTATGATACTGGACATGTGTTGTTACAGCTATTTTTGTTTTCCTTTCTGGTATCTATTCCCCCTGCCTTTGCTAAGAGCATCCTGCTTTTATTGAGAAGAATTGCCTCTCCCTCATTTTGTATAGTCTTAATGAGACTGAAAATCAAATAGGTTTAGCTTATACTAATCAAGGTATAGTATGTGACTCAGCCTCGGCCACCAGATTCTCGTTGTTGGTACTTTGACCCCTGAAAGGAAAGATAGAGAAAATGGCTTAAGTTCCTTCATTCCAGAGAAGAGCCTTGATAAAAGAGATGAGTAGTTCTCGACATTTAAACTCTCACAGTTGATCCTGTTCCTATCTTTTTTTCACAACCTGGTTTATTTTTCCTTTGATTCTTGGAACTACCTGTCTTTCTCCCAACAAGTTTTCCTGTTTATGACAGCCATAGTCAATTTTTGTAACTTACAACCAAAGAATCCAAACTCCCCTAACAGATAAACTTGTTTATCTAAAGTTTCATTTTGTTTTGGCTTGTTTGTTTGTTTTTGTTTTTGTTTGTTTGCTTTTGCTATTAATGTATGGGAAAGACCTTAAAGAAGTAAAAAAATAAAATTCTTTTGTGGAGACAAAAACTAATATTTGCACGATGGCTGTTATTCTTATTATGGCTCATATTAAGAAAGAAAAGAAAGAAAAAAATTGCCCTTTGCTGGGAGAAATTGAAAGAGTAAGTTTAAAGAATTAATTTCAGAAGTCTTTGTAAGAAGTTAAATGTCACAGATTCAAGATTATTCAAATTTACACAGAGAACTACTTAGAGGAGATCAGCTAGGTAAAAACTGTGATGTTTGTCATTTCTAATTCCAGTAATTAAGTGCTGCTCTCGTTCTACTTGAAAAAGGCCTCTATGGAATTATATTAATGGCATAATGCAGAGTCAAAGAAAAAAAATCAAAACTATTATGAAAAAGAATGATATTGAAAAATTCATGAGCTGAAACCTTCAGAAAAGGAGAGTGTTTATGGTGATAGATGATCAGTGTTACTGGAATGGTATGTAGTCTTTTGTCCAGAAGGACATCCTACCTTTTATATTTATAAAATCTATATAATGCATTAGAAACATTCTCATCATGAAGATTACAATCGAGTGCTTTAACTGAAGTTTTTTTCATTACCATCTCAGTATTTAATGCTTATTTCTTCCCAAAATGATGATTGCTTGATTGCTGTTATACAGTGATTATTTTTGAGAGAGTCAATGTGAACATTATGACTAAAAGTGTTAATAATTTATCACTTTCAGAAGTGAAAAAAGTGTCCTGCTTGAGCCTTAAAGATGTGAACCTAACAAGTGGCAGTTATTCTTTGCCTGTATTACCCTGATTGTCAGCATTCTGACTAGAGACTCTATTCAGCTTTTTGTGACAGGGATATCTATAAACAGAAGGCAGGAAGGGCTGAGAAATTTCAAGGAAAGATAATTTAGAGAAACTGACTTAACGTCCTAGGAAATCAGGTAATTATATGATCTTAATCAAAATATTTAACTTCATTATTTCTCATTCTTTATCTCTGAAATGGAGATTATTTTACCTAATCTTCTTATCGTATGGAATTGAGATGAGGAAAAGAAATATAGTAGAGGAAAGCGTTTTACTAAAAAAATTCTATGTAAATGCAGAATACATTATTAATTGAGTCATAAATTACATAATAATTTAGAGGAGCTTCTCCACAAATAATAAATCTCATGAATTTGTTAAATCATAAATTAAATAAAAATTAAAAACAAAAATATATTAAAATGAAATAAAACATATAGAACTTAAAAAGCTATTATATATACATACTCCCCCCAAATGCAAAATGCTTTAATCTTGCGTATCCTGGCTAATTCTTTTTAGAAAAAGAAAAAATCTCTAGCAAGATTGCTAACAATATATAATAAGATGTTTATTTGTTTTAAGCTCTAATATGAGATTTTCCTTGTGTCTATGGCCTATATTATCATGGGCTTTTACTCTTAATGAACATTGATTCATTTCTATTAGTCATGGTACAGAGGCTCTCTGATAAAACCTATCATTTTCTATTTTTGTTCTATAGCAAGTTGTAATGCAGAAGGGTGAAATACAATCTTTTTTTAAGTGTGTAGTTATCATGACATAACAATGCATTAAAAGCTTCTTGTGGTAGGTTATGTTGGCTGATATAGAATGTTTATGAAGATGGCCAATATTTTTATAATTGCATTTTAATTGAGCCATATATAGCATAAAAGATAACTGTATATGTATTATCTACCTAAATAATATTTCAAGGTACATCTTTTAATTTTAGTTTTTATTGATACTGTCACACTTTGTGATTTTTCACAGCTGTTTTTATTTCATGAAAATCATTAATCCCATGAGCACGACTAGAGCTATAAGCATTTTATAATAAATTGTTATGATCATTAAACACATGTAGTTAAGGATTTCTCTGCATCTATTTCCTTGTTCTTAGTTTTAAATTTTTCATCATCTTTATTAATTTTATATAGCAAATGTAATTTTTAAATTCCCCAATTAATAAGCTACATATGCTCTGTCTGTGCATTGAGAGTTGTCTTCCCACATCATTTCCGCGCGCAGTACACATCTCCTTCCTGGTACAGACTTTCCAGAAGCATATTTGCTCTCTTCCTGCTCACGTTGCTGATTACCTCCTATTCCTATCAGCATATCTGTGGTCCTTGCTGATTTCCCATCCTACTGCTACATCTTCTCCTCTTCAGGTCTCCCAAACAATGTTCCAATTTCATCTCCTCCTCTGTAGCTCCCCTGATTGTCTTTTCATCTTGCTTCCACTGTCTTTTCAATATAGTGCCTGTGATTGCCACAAGATGCTCGCTCTCACATTTGGCACTCGGTATTATTTATTCATTCATTATTCACTCAACCCAAAAGCATCTCTTTAGGACCTACTCATTACCAACCTGGTGCTAGGGACTGAGGTTATGAAGAATAGCATGACGTAGTCAATTCTTTTAGGAAATTTAGAGTAGCGTTCTAGATGGGAGATTTCAGAATTTGAAGGCCTAAAACAATGGTCTCTATTTTTTAAATTTCTGGACCCCAAGCAAAATTTTCTCTGGAAAATATCTTTTATGGGATTTATTTTCTTCCATGAATTCTTAAGTGATATAAAGATTGCTTTGGTGAGAGAAAAAACTTCATGAAATTTTAGTTCGAGGCTACTGACTATTGATATGTGACAATCTGTGAGTAAATACTAGGTATTACTTTTATATTGATATTGAATCTCTGGAAAGATCAGTTCTTCATAAATAACAAAAACAATAATGAAATATTTTCAGAAAATAAACCACCATAGTTTGTATTATATTTGTGTCAGTAATTTGCATAATTAATCCTTGGCTTTATCTGACACCTGACTGTATATAAAATTCAGATTTTTTTTTTTTTTAATTTACACAATTTATTGTGCTAGGTGCTCCACAGGGCACCATTTCTGAAGCAATTCCAAAAAAAGCTAGACCCCAGGATCTATAAAGGTGTGTAGACTTAGCCCAATATAAACAAAATATGAAATCTAGACTAAACAACAAAATCCACAAATGATAACAATAGCAATTTTGCTTTGAATTTCCAGAAGGTTAGGGGAGAATTTTCCCTTCTTCTGAATCAATTTACCTTTATAAAAATAAAATTCTCTTTCATAGATTATATTTTATTTGCAGTGATCCCAGAGATCCTATAAAGTATACACATAGAGCCAGTATTCAGTAAGTGGAACAGTGTCACTCAACATATGAGTAAGACTCCTACTTATAGTGATTTTTTAAAAAGGCCAGATGGGAAACATTTTTCCATGATATTAATGAGGAAATTCTATCCTCACTGGAGCGGGAGGTTGGGGTTGGAGGAAGGAGTTTTTTATATTACAAATGTCTAATTAAACTGAAGAAAAGGCAAATTATAAAGATCTGACAGGAATGCCATTACAGTGGACCTCATAATATAAAAAGGAGGTAAAATAGTACTGAAAATGTAGACAGTGGCAATAGAAACATGGTGTTCAAAACAAGGAAACTAGTAGTCCTGATGAACTGTGTTGTATGATACTGAGTTTTGGCTGTCACAATTTCTGATAGACTTTGAGTAACTAAAGTGCATCCGGAGAAAGATGGCCAGAATGGCAAATAGTCTGAAAATCTCATTTCTTAAAGGAACAATGAATTGATAGCTTGGAAAAGAAAACATCATAAGGGAATTTCAAGAGCTGTCTTAAAGTATTTAAAAGATTGTACAATTAAAAGATTGTACTCTTTAAGAGTGTAGATTTATTTATTTTTCCAATGGATAAAAAAGAACAAAATTGGTTGAAAGTTTTAGTGAAGCAGATTTCAATTCACTATTAAGAAGACTCAACTGTTAGAGTCATCAACGACAGTGTCTGGAAGGAGATCCTGTTGCAGCAGGCTCCTCCAGTTCTCCTCTTGAGGTATTGCCAGGTTGGCCCTGAAGGCTCAGAGGCTAAGACAAATGCTGACATATGAGGTTGTGTTAAGTAGTTTATTATCTGTCTGACTAAAACAGAGAAGGCCAAAGAATTTGGGCAAGGTAGTCAATAATTACTAAAAGCTTTGGTTAACAGACATGTGACACTTTATTTTTTAAACTTAACTAATCTTTCTCTATGTCTTTCTTTCTTGAAATTGGAATAAATTATGAATATCAGAATTTTCATATTTTGGATATCTACATTAGGCAGTCAGAAATAAACTCATGCACTAATTTTATTGTAGATCACTAATGTATTTAACATAACAAATTTCCACCAGTCAAACAACAAAAGAGCCAGTGAGTCAAGTAAGTAGGCATTGAGCCTCACACTCCGTATATTCAAGTTCTTGCCTTTGAAAAGCTTATGATCTTATGGAAGAAAATTCTTAAACTCATAAATCAATTAGAGGTCATTACAAGAGGTTAAACTAAATAGACAAGACCAGTGGTTTCTCTTGTTTGTTTGCTTGTTTGTTTTTAAAAATATTAAGTAGAAGTTCTTGCGAGTTGGGTTTTCCAGGAGCAGACACTGAGCCTTGACAGGAAGTTTGGTACGTAACGTAGTGTGTTTATGAGGGGTTAACAACACCTGTGAAAGGGAGAGGGAGGAAGCAAGACTTAGCAAAAGAAGTTCAACTGTGACACGGTTCAGACAAAGCCTTACCCAAACTCACAGGGAGCTCTGCAGCATATATAGTCTATCAAAATTATCCAGCAGTGGATGACGTGTCCAGGCCTTTCTTTATACTCCTGCTTTGAGTAGCTGTCAGATATATTCCTGGGAGGAAAATGCCTTTGGTCAAGGTAGCTCTTTGTAACTGAAGCAAACTTTGAAACCTAGACTTGTGTCCATCAACGAAGTCATAATAAACTAATAAAACTGAAGCTTCTTTAGCTAAAGCTGGTGTAAGAGGTCTAAAACCTCACCCCAACAACTTTCAAGATCATTCAAAGAAAAACAAAAGAACCCTAGAATCTCTAGTGGCAGAATAATAACAGCTAAAAGTTATATAGTGGTTGATAAGTGCCACATGCTTTTCTAAGTATTTTGTACACATATCTCTTTCAGTTCTCCGTTTACAGATAAAGAAACAGACACAGACAGGTTAAGTAATCTGCCCAAGGTCACCCAGACCTTTTAACTCTAGAGTCTGTACTCTTAACCACTACACTCTACTCTGCACATATAAGTCTTTATGTAAAATTTCATGAATAAGGCTCCAGGTCGGGTTTAAGGAAGAAGGTATGCTAACGAGGTGCCTTGAAGACTTGTAATATTAGAATTGGCATAATCCTCATTATGTAGTGGTGGATTCAGAGGGACAGCATCTGGGGACAATAGTCAATTATGCGCTCTAGTGCAGAAGATGTGAACTGTGAATGTTCATGGCTGCCACAATCTGTTTCTTCCTAATGAGCTTTTAGCTGGACTATATTCTTCTTTGTCATTAAGCATGGCAACTGAGTTCTTACCAACTGAATGTGAGCAGAATTGGGTGCAACTTCCAGGTATGGCCAATAAGGACTTATCCCTCAAAGTCATTCATTTCTTCTTCCATTTGAGCTTAAAAACCATGAATATGTTTGGTCTACTTGATATTGCAATCTAGCCTACCCTAACTTAGATATTCTTCCCATTCAGAGAGTTTTAAAATATCTCTAATATTATTATTACATGTAAAGAATGCTGCTCACACATATGCCAGGACAGATGCTCTTCCTTCACCATGCTGACTTATTATTAACACTTGCTCTTTGGTTAGGAGAAACTGCAAATTCGTATCAGTGCATATATGTATTACTGTAGTTTGTGTGGTTAAGTGTGTAGTGGGAAATACAGCACATCGGACTCTATAAAGAAGATCGATTAAAATCTGGTATGAATGTGGGAGTAGGGATTGGAGGGGAGGTGTGGAGTGGGAGGGTGCAAGAATAAATAAAAATATGCCCAGCAATGTTGACAATGCTTCAAAAATGTCCCAGACAGCTGGCCACCAGGTTCATGCTGGTTATTCTGAGGGGTACAGGGAGAGAAGTATAAGGATAAGTAAGTGTCATGGTGAGCTCTGCCATGTTCAGCCTGCTAGCTGTACTTTGGGATTTGTGAAGTTTCAAAACTGTTTTACAAAATACAGTCTCCCTTGTTGGCTCTAGATCCAACTGAATAACTCAAAATTAAAATGAAAAGGCCCGATCCTTTCTACAGAGTACTTGTCACAAATCAATAAAATGATAATTGTTATTAGTGTTGGATTATAATTAATGATAATGTATTTGTTCAAAAATATATACCGAGTTCTCATTATGCACCAGGCACTGTTCTGGATACTGGGGATAGAACAGTGAATGAAGCAGAATAAAATTCCTGAATATTTAGTTCTATTCAGAACTGAAATATGGGCAGATTGTAATAATAGTGATAATTATTATTCTTAGACCACTAAATAAAGTGAACTCTTCCTGACCTAAGATTTAGAAGTTCAGAATAGGCAAAAACAGGAATAAAGCAATCATTAAAGTCATCTTTTTGGGAAAGTTCTGCATTTACAGGAGTTTTAGTTATTCACCCTGGAGCTGAGCGGCAATCTGGAACCACTGAGAAGTATAGTTACATAATCAAAGCTTTATTATATCTCAAAAAGCTGATTTGAAAATATGTATATAGTAAATG
>NW_011888803.1:4314384-4341630 GCF_000151845.1 Pteropus vampyrus | reverse complement strand
ATGTGAGGCAATGTACAGAAGGTCCTGGAGAATCCATAAGCCTGGTGAGAAAAGCATGAGCTGTTTGTTAATGACACAAGGGCTTTGAAATTGAATTTATCTTGTATACTCAGCTGTTTGGGAAGTACATAATTTATAAGACATTCTTGTTATTAATATTTTCCATTCCACAGACTCTCTTGACAAACTATATACTTTTTCACCACATTAATTTTAAATTTAAAATGAACATCTGGTAACTCCATTTATTCATCTGATTCTCAACCATCCTACTCTCTCTGATTTTCTTCTGCCTTTCTAAATAGCCAAAGGAACCTAAATTTGTACTGTAGATTTAAAGTCAACACATGCTTATTGTTCAGATTAGAAAGATGATAGCTCCTTCCTTTAATCACTCAGCCAATCAATCATTCAATCAACATGTATTCTGCTGACCACACTTTTAGTCCAAAGACAACTTTCTTACCTTAGTCTAGTCTCAAGTGGCTGTCCTCTATGCTCTCAGAGCGCTGTTCCTTGTTACCTTTTCAGTACAACCAAAAGCAAAAGCAGAGACTGAGACAAGACTTGATGCAGGTAGTTTATTTGTGGAGAAAGAAGAAAAAAGCAGAGTGGGACATGGAAGAAAGAAGGCCTATATAAGTGTGCATAATGAGGCTACCACAAATGCAATAGATGCTTAATTCCTTTGGAAAAACTGAAAAGCATGCAGAATGTTTTCCAGAATTGTCCTATGAAGGATGAAGGCTAACTTCTATTATTCACTGCTTGCCTTCTCTCATGGTTTTGAGTTGCCCTTGGTGTTCACAACTCCCCTAAATGTTGAAGCAGAGGCTTCCATTGCATTAGAGAAGTCTCTAAAGCAAAAAGCAGAAAGGTGGGTGACAGGAACTTGAAGTGGATCCCGGCCTTGGTGATGTGAGTCTTAGCGCACATGAAAACTTCTACAGGAACTTCTACATGCAAACTTCTACCCGCAAACTTCTATAGCAACTGAGGCTGAATTCGGAAGTGGGATCTAGGGAAGTAAAGAGGGAGTATCAAGAAACTTGGCTACATTTTTCAATGTACCACATTATTTATTTCTGAAGTGCAATTGTCTATCTCTTTCACTAGACTGAGAGTTATTAAGGGTGGTGGTCCTGTTTTCTTCCTCAGTGTCAAGATGAATGCCTGATTTACAGCAGTCTCCTCAATTCTTGTTGAATCAATAATAAAATAATACTTTCCCATTCTACTGTACAATGGGAATGATTGCTTACATAGTATTACTTTTTTAGAACTAAAATACGATTTATATTTACTCACTTACACATAGTATATTATTAATATATATGAATTCATTTATTTATGTGTTACAGTATGGGAAGCCAATCCCAGAGAAAAAAATCTAAGCTACATATCTATTATTTTTAATTGTCTATTGCTGCATGGCAAACCACCCCCAAAGTTAATGGCTTAACCACAATAACATACTTTTTTCATATTCTGTGAGTAGCCTGGGCAGTAATTCTGATTCATGTGGTAATTTCTGGGAGGCTGAGCTGACTTGGAAAATCAAAAAATGACCTCATCTGTGTGGCCAAAAAGTAGGGCAAGCTTCTGAGTAAGAGCTCAGTGGGGTCTATTAGTTGGAAGCTTCCTTTTTCTCTACTTGGGTATTTGCACTTAGCTATTTGGGTTTCCTCATAGAATAGTGAGTGAGTATACCAAACAGACACTTAAGGCCTGGCCTTGAAAATTATACAACATCACTTTCTTCACATATTTCTGGTCAAAATAGCTCACAGGGCAAGCCCAGATTCAAAGGGAAGTTAAATCAACTACACATTTGTATAGAGGAGTGGCAAAACTCCTTTGGAAAAGAGTACATAGGGTGGGAAATAGTGTTGTGACAATCTCTGGAAGCATAATCTACCATAACCAATGTGTATCTAGATGTATCAAGGTATATTTATATTAAATGAAAAGACACTTGAGAGCAGAGCTCATATCCGATTCATTTTTATATCCCCAGAAACTAACACAGTATCTGATAGGTATTGGTACATAATAAAGGCTAGTTAGATAGATATTTGAAAGGTAAGAAATATAGACATGTCAAAAAATGGTTCTTTGGCTGTGACGACATTGGAATTGAAAATCCTGTAGCCTCCCCTTTAGGTACCAATTTTCCAACCACAATCCTCTAGTATAAATCAATATTCAAGGGCCATGTCTTGCCCTCTCAGGCAATACACTGGGGATAAATGGAGGCCACCTTGTAAGGAAAGAGTTTTAAAAAGAAAACTTAAACCTGGAATGTGAGTTGGGGATGAGAAATATGGGCCATTCCAAATTTTTGCCTCAGATCTGCTTCCTTCGGTTTGTATGGGGGTGAAAATAGGAGCATGGGGAAGGGGACTATAAACAGGAGTCATGAAGTGAGGTCAGGAGCTAGGAAACAATAAGAAAAGACTGATGTATTTAGTTTGACAATTTAAAGGCTCTGCAATATTTTTTTAATAGTGTTCCCTTAGAACATAGGATTCCGAAAGTCTTCAAACGTTTTTCATTTGGGAATGATGAGAACATGTCAAAGCTTCAGTGAGAGTAAGAGCACAAAATTTGAGACTTGGAATCAGTAAAATGTATGCAGACGCTCAACAGATAAGCCTGTTTCTCATTGGTGTAAGAAGACATTTTGTATTCTTATGAAAAAAAAATATATGACTCTTTGGAAGTGTTAACAAAATATAACCTAGATGAACCATAACAATGTTTATTAATGTAATGTCTAACTCTCTACTCCTTTCTTTCCTCTTTTTTCACTAAATATTTCTGAGAGACAGATATATCTTGTGTCATTATAGATTTGTGTCATGCATGAATATTGCTGTAATGACTGCCTTTCTGGAGCTCCTTTATTTTGCATATGAAAAGATAGCTATGGCTCTTAGTAGAGACAGTATTAACTCTGCTAGTTTATACACCTCACATGCAGCGTATAGATGACTATAAGCAAAATCTATATACTTTTTGGAAAATCTGCTTTATCTCCAAATTTTGTAATCATATTGAAAGGAATAACAGGGCCAAATTGAAGACAGTGTTACCATTTGAAAAAATGAAAGCAACGGAAAGTCTAGAGAACTTGCTTTATAAACTTTATTGACTTCTTCCAAAGAAATCAAATATAATTATTATTACACCTAAAACTAAGATCCTGCTCCCTGCATGTTAGTCATTTGAAAGGTTTCTTTAAAGTATATTAAGCTTGCTCTTTCTCTATTTTGTCACAAAGCTGATATCACAACTTGATTGTTTTGCTCTGGTTAAATTGTTTTTTTTTTAGGGTAAGATTTTCCCTTATCAATAGCTTTCTCTGTTTCTTCATTAGTCCTTTCTCTAGATGATTTGAGATAGCTTTAACTATGTCATGGATTAAGAGAAAATAACCAAATGATCAATCACCTGTCACTTGTCTGAAACAATAACTTAGGCCAGAGACTCCAAATATGAGACTTCTTATGGACAGTTTCTTCATCTTTAAAATGTTAAAAATGACATTTCATAAAGCTATTTTAAGAAGTAAAGAAGATAATATAATAAAATATTTAATCTAGAACTTGATCACAGAAACAATGAAAATAGTTACTATTATTATGTAACTGTTGTCATTATCAATCAGTAATATAGAATGTGACCAAATTTAGGACTTTTAGAATATTATTATTTAATAATTCTAGCATTCTCTTAAAGAGATTCGGTTGCGATATTGTTGCAGAACAGGACAAACTTCCTAGAGTTGGTGGGGGAAGACCAAGCCCTATATCAAGAAAAGAAGAGGGTCCTTAGGAGGAGTGTGTAAAAAGAATTCAACACACACGCCAAAGTTAGAGTCAAAAGGAAAGTTTATTAGAAAAGGAGTAACACTCCACAGACAGAGTGTGGTCTCCTCTGAGGCAGAGAAAGAGAGGGACCAAGAGAGACATGGAAAGACAGTGAGTAGTGGGCCAAGTGTTCAGGGAATTCAATTTATATATCATTCTTTATATATTATTCTGTGAGTTATAGTTTAAAAAACTTTATTAACCCATTTCCTTGGATAGGGACATACAGTGAGGAAGGGAATAGTATGTAGGGTAAAAAGGTAAGAATATATAGAGTGCAAGGCCTGCTGGCAGTTTCTAGGCTTTAATCCATAGGTTCCCCATGATTTTAGCCATAGGGAATCACTCTTGGTTCCTGTTTGCCCTTCACAGGTGTGGTGTAGCAATCCCAGCAGAAATCTTCCTTTGTTCTGAAGGTGTCCTCCTGGCCTGGCTGCAGGACTAATCAGCATATTGCAGTCTCTGATTGTGGTTTTATTAACATTTCAATTATCTTGCCTCCTCCCTACATTAATGTCACTAAATTACATTTCAAAATACAAATTAGAGTTTGAATAGTAATAATTCATATTATTTTCTTTAATGAAAAGAAAGATAAACACAATTATTAATAATAATCAAAAAGCAAAGTCTAGTACAATTATTATTTCCTCCACAACCTACAAAGTTTTAAGCCTTATCTACTCTATGTCCCCATGGAGAAAAATAATAGATATATAATTTGTGCGTGAGTGTATGTGTGTATGTGATATATCTTAAGTCACAGAACTGGTTTCAAGTTCTGGAGAGCAGTATATATTACTTGTTTCTTCATTGGACTATCTGAACTGCAAACCCCTCACCCCCCCACAACTCCCCTCAAAAAAAGAAAAAAACAATTTAATGAAATAAACTGTTCATTTTCATTCATAATGTACTAAAAGCACAAAAGAGTGAAGGTGCTTGCTATTCTGAATTATCCTAATTACCACTAACTCAGAGAAGCACTGACTTGGCCTGGGAAGATAAGCTCTACCATAGGAAAATACTTTTATTGTGCTTTCCATCCTCTTCCTTAGGGGAGAAAAAAAAAGAAAAAGAAAAAGAAAAAGAAAAATTTATATAACTCATTCGAGTTAGCAGGTATTGTACATTATTTCTGTTTGTTATATTTTAAATATTGTGTTAGTCACTCATCCTAGTTCATTCCAGCACTTTTCCCCAAATTTTGGGACCAGCGTTTTAACAGCAAAGTAACTTTAATTTTGACAAGAAAAAGTTGAAATAGAATTTTACATAAAGGCCTGGTGCTAAAACATTTTCTCTTGGGATCACATTTAAGCCTCTCCAGAGGACTCAGATATTGGCTCCATTATGAGATTCATTTTAGATATGAGTACAATGAGACTCAGAGGGGTGAAGACACTTGCCTGGGATGTCTCATCTAAGAAGGTATAATGTTGGCATACAAATGCAGGTTTGGTTTTCTTTAAAGCTTTTTAAATTTTACACTGTATGGACATGATTTTAGGTAATTCCATTTCAGAGATTTATTTATTTAAAAAGAAGAAGAAAATATTTTTTAAAAATATAAATATTGCCCAGAATTTATTAGAAACTAATTTTTTTTTCAAGAATATTTAAAAAAAAAGCTTCTCAGGTACATCTTTGTAAACTGAGTTTTATCCAAAATAGTCTTATTTCAGAATAGGCTGTAAACTTCTGAAAAAGCTGAGAAACATGAGGATACCTTATTCAAAGATTGTAGCAGTGGTAACCCAGAAATCATAAAAGGCCTTAAAACACACACACACACACACACATAAAACAGAACCTGAATTTCAATTTTACTATATAGAATTTTTATTGAGTGTCAAAATAGTATAATATTCTGATTGAGAGTTTTTTACCTAATCATAAATCTATCTTCAGACAAAATCTTCTCTAAATTCAAATAACTCTTAAATCTATCTCCCCTTCACTAAGAGCACAGAAAATCAATTATGGGGAAAGGATGGAGTGGCTGTCCTTTTAATGTGTCCCAAGGTTTTGCCAAGAATATATACCATCTCTTCAAAGGGGATTGGCTTCTTCAGATAATTTTCTTAAATGGGTTGTTGTTGTTGTTGTCTCAGTTTTCACATGTACTCCATTAGGTGGTTTGTTATCTTTATGTGAGTCATCTATGAGTTTTGCACTGGCTCCTAGTTAGCTCCTAAGTGCAAGCTGTTTGCACTGAAGTATTGATTTTAATCCATAAAGTCCTGGATGGTTTGGGTATTGTCTGCCTTCGTTAATTTTATTTCCTAGAAGCTGCAGTGCACTAAAGAGAGCTGTTCACTTTTTCTAGATGTCTATCATCTATCTATCTATCTATCTATCTATCATCTATCTATCATCTATCTATCTAATCTATGTACCCTAGGGGCAAGGGCAGAGCCAAGTTTTGCAGGGCTTGAAGCTTAGGCAACTTGTTAGGCCTTCCCTAAAAGAAAATACAGTAAAAATTATGCATCAAATTGGAAAATAAATCATAAAAAACTATAAAGTTTTAAAAAGCTGATCACAAATGTCACAAGCTCCATAGAAATAGCAATATTTTTTAAATTTCTAAACTTTCTGGGACATGCTATTATACAATTTATCTACATTTGGCTGCATATTCTTTACCTCTTCACATGACAACTTATTATCCTATCATTTTCCTTAGGAACAGTAGTAAGATAATTCAGTCTTTTCTCAGATAATTCAATCTTTATTGATTGAAATATTTCATTATTCTTAGTTTTAGAAAAGTTTTTTTTTTCTGATATCAAATACATTTTTAGAGTTATTGTCAAATTTGAAAAACATCTCTCAAGATTTTTTTATACATAAGCTATATCAGAGCATTTCAAAAGTTGTTCAATAACTGATGTTAATTTTTTTTTTTTTTTATTAAGCAAATTCATTAACTATTAGTCACATTGACTGCTGATGTCAGATGTCATAGCATACTTTCACACAGCTCTTCAACCTCTAAACTTGCAATATCAGTTCTAGTGGGTCAGCAGTGGTTGTTCTGAAACCATTCTTGCATCTAGGTGGGTAGCAAGGTTTACTGAATATGAGAGGGAAAATGGCCCTGTTGCTCCCACGGTCTCACCTAAAAGCCAGCACCAATCACTAGACATGTGAGTTGATTTTAGATCATTCCATTCTAGTTGAGCTGACTGATGATGGCATCCGCATGAGTGATCTCAAGTGAGAACAATAAAACTTTCCAGCGAGGCCCAACACAAATTGCTGATGTGGAATTGTGAGTAAATAAAATTGTTGCTTTAAGCCATTAATTTTTTTTCCCACAGTGAATGATAACTGAAAGAACTAGTATATATCTCTTATAATATTGTTATTGTTCTTATTAATATCTTTTTTCAGTTGTTAATCAAAATATCAAATGACTTCGTATAAATATATATGCAACCAACCCTTTCAGTCACATGCATACCCACAACTTTTGCCTGGTATGAGTCCTTTGAGTCTTCTAGTAGAGGCATGAAATGAATAAGCACGTGGGAACTTTTCCTGATTTCAGTATAGAGTCCATTGGTACACAAAGGTACTTAAATAGGGACTCTGCTGAAGTGAGTCAAATATATGAGTATTTCAGAAATAACCTATGATTAAAAAAAAGGTTAATTTGTAGTTTTGATGACAATTTTTTCAGGTTTTGTGAATAACAATTTTTGAAAGAACATTGTTAAAAAAACTAAGAAATTTTTTCCAGACATAATAGTAAAACTTTTTTTCTGAAATGATCTACTTGTACACATATAATGATTCATGAGGATGGTGGGAACTAAAATTTTGAAGCATATCCAGGTGGTAGAATTGTCTGCATCTTGGCCTGTCTCTCGAGAAATTGCCATTCTGATCACAAACAATCTTTTCTTTAAGTTAAACATTTTATTCTCTTGGGTGTTTGTTGTTAATGGAGACAGAAATACCACTCTCATCTGGATTTAATACATTTTACAAACATATCCATCAAGTGCACTATTTTCTTAGCAGAAGTAGAATTTTAACAGTTTTTTGTGACTTTTGACACATCATCACTTACAAGGGTTTTCTTTCAGGGGACTTTGCAGAGAGACTTGGTACAAAATTTGGCTGTATCTTATTCACGAATGGATAAACAGATGTCATTTACAGATTTTTACTAACAAAAACAAAATGACACTATGCAAAGGAACTATCACAATAAAGTTTCTCTTGTTTGTTCTCTATGCTAATTGTGTTCTATTTGACTTGACCACGTATCAGAGTACTCCCACCACCTACTCACTTTCTGCCAGTAAACATGTATATTTCAATATTTGGGGACAAATCGTGTCCTTTACAATGCAAAACACCAGTTAGGAGTAGAAAGCATATAAGTTTCTATACTATTCCCTGGTCTCCACTTTGGGATTTGTGTTTCTGAGTTTTAATACACAAACTCACTTGACAGGAATGATGAGTGCAATAAGAGCTGGTGAATAAAATCACAATAATTTAGAGGTGTTGTAGACTTTATTATTAAAAGTTAATGTGATATAGTAAAAAAAAAAAAAAAGCCTTTGGAGCCAGACAAACTTGGGTTTGGCTCTATATGTGTTTATTTTATTTTATTTTATTTCTACATTGAGTTCAATAGATGATTCAAGCACAAGATTTAGTCTCTTTGACCTTTTTTTTTTTTTAAACCTTTATAATAGCGAAGGGAACTTACCTCAAAAGTTTGATATTGAGGATTAAATTTCTATAACAATTATAATGTCAATAACCTTTACTACTTCTAAAGCAAATGTTTGCTTAATATTAAAAAAAATAATGAAAGCAATTATTTTTATTTTCTCTATAACCATAAATTATGTAACTCCAAGATAATATTCATCATGATTACTTTTAATTTCATAATGACCTATCTCTATTTTTTTTCCTGCCACAATCTGCATGTTCTACCAATATTTAAGTCTCTGTAAACCATCCTGAATATTTCACAGCGGCTTAAAAGTAGTTGGGCCAGAGCTGGCCCTGTTAGGCAGGACACATTTTCTACACTGTGCGGTAAACTGGGGAATAAGCCAAAGCATTATAGATAGGCTAAGGTATGGCCAGGGCTAAAGGAGGAACTTTCACATTTCTAATCTCCTTTAATCCTCCTAACAACAGCAGGAGGCCAGTGTTAATTCCCATTTACAATTGAAGACAATAAGGTTCTTACAGGTTAAGCAACTTGCTCATTATCATACAGATCTTATTTGGAAACCCACATAGTTTTCTACATCATTCTTTTGTTTGCAGAAGTAGGGTATGTTTAAGAAAGCTTCCAATACACAAGTTATTCCTGAAGATTAACATGATCTTTCAGTGCCATGATGCATTAGATTTGGAAATAAAATCAGAAATTGTTCATATTACCTTATCATTTTCGAGTTGTAATAAATGAGACAGTAAATAGGTACTAGCTCAGGATTGTATCAGGGCTAAACTTCAAGTTTCAAAAGTCCCAGAGAAAATAAAAGAAAAACAAAGCTTATGGTATAATTTTTCATCTTCCTTAATTTTATTCTCCAATTTACAAAAAAAATCTCTGTAATGCTTTGAGCCCTTTTGATTTATAAAAATTGCAGAATGATAACTACAGTGTGATAGAGCTTTGGTGATCATCTAATCTAAATATTCTCTTCTTACAGAAGTAGAAATAGGAGTTTTAGTTAAGAAAAAATCACTTGTTTATGTCATTAGCTAAGAAGTAACATATCATAAAGATAAATAATACCTTTAATTTCTAGTCCAGTGCTATTTATATGGTACCATTCTATCTCTTTCATTAAGCCCTAGCATTTGACCTATAACACAAAGACTTCATGGTAGCTGAAGTTATATCCTCCAAAGTAGACATATTCTTTAACTCAACAAATTCTGACTATCCTAAAGGAAAACAGAAAGTTGACTAGAAGCCGTAAAGTATCCTTTAAGTTTGTATCTCTTTCATTATATTAGTTCAAGCATACTACATCAAAGTAACAGATAAAGATATATAATGGCTGTCAGAGAAATATATTACTTTTCATTTAAGAAACCGAAGTGGTAAAGAAAGGAGTCAAAGAGAAACTCAGTTCCATGTCACGGATCCAGGTGAAAGAGAGCAGAATATGTCAACCCAAAATATGCCTCTTTGGCATAAAGATTATCTTGAGCTGATTATTTTAAGAAACAGTAGACATAAAGGAATCTCTGAAAATCAAGTAGAAATTACTCTTCTGAAAGAGACATTTATGTTTATAAGGAAAATCTCCATTTGTTAGGATACCTCCCTCTCTGACCCAGGAAGGGGTGGAGGATGAGGAAATCTCTAGAAACTCTTATCTATTGAGAAGGCTACTGACTTAATCTGCAGAACAACCATACCCTTGTATATTGTGCCAAGCGTGACAACCTCTCATAACTGTCTTTCCTCCCTCCTGGTATCTTCTTTTGTCTTTAGCTGGAGATGCTATTTAAGGTGGTGTTTTGGGCCATTTGGGGGAGTTACTCAGTTTTCGTGGGTATCTCCCATGTATAAAGGAGATATATATCCAGTGTTATTAAACTTCTGTTTGATTTTCTCCTGTTGATCTGTCTTTTTATTACAGAGGGGGCTCAGGGAAGAATCTAGAAGGGTAGAAGAAATATTATTTTTCCTCACCTACACATCTCTGCCACCTGTGAAAAAAAGCTACCAAAGTCACCACAGACCTTACTTCTACCCCATTCAGCCAGAGGAGAAAGACACATAGGATGTCATTATGGGCAAAGCATAAAAATAGAACTTATTACCTCCCTCATTCTATCATCTAGAACTCCGTTAAATGAGCCCATATGTAAGCGAGGCTAGAAAATATAATCTGTGTTCCCAGAGAAGAGAGAATAAATTTTGGCAAATATTTGTTACACTTCTATGAGGCTTTAAAAACCATTTTTGGGATCTAATTTTTTTCTCCCTGAATATATTTGTTTCTCTGAATGTTTGTGGATCTCTTTGCATGTGACTTGCTCTGCTTATGAGTGTTTTTCTCCATATATGTTTAAATCTTTTTCAGGGTATTGTACTTCTCTCAGCATGTATGTACTTTCTCTCTATTTCTAAAATGGGAACATGGCTCATTTTGATATATATGCTTGCTCCAATTTGGAAAATTGGCTTAAAAAAAACCCAAAACACAAGAAACTATAGGAATTAAGTGCTTGTTAAACAGTAACTGAGTCTCTAATAAAACCTAACCACCATCGGTGGACTGTTGAAGCATATCACAGATTGCTTTTCTACATTTGTTGAATTTTAAGTATTATGAAACCTGTCTTTTGCTAATAAAAACTTATCAGCTCAGCTCATTTGCATAGTGAAACTACACAGTTAGCTTGCACGTTTGAAAACGTATAAAAAACCATTTTCCCTTGCACACTGGGGGGTGGGGATCTAAGTTGCACAAATAAGAGATTTTAACTCAAAGACAACCAGAAAAGCCCATAGATACACAAATAGGACTAATTGGTATTTGGTTTATAGCTACATGCTGACAACGATTAAGCTAATTATAAGGCACATGTTGCTAAATTACTATCTTTTTCATACATTTTCTGAAACAACAAGAATTCCAGAGAGGTTCTGGTTCAAAGTCAAGTTATTCTAAACAAGAATAGAGTTGAGATGATTTCTACAGTTAACAGAGTAACACCTTCCAGCACAGTTAATGTAATATTTAGGAAAACATTACATTTTATAATGTGGCAATCAAGTAAAAACAAATTTACTGGGTGGACACTAATAAAGTTCCAAATATTTTTGTCATATTTTGCTACTGCAAAGTTGAGGTGTCAATAACATTGGCATCCGGCATGAGTCCTAAGACAACATTTTGAGAGAAGACAAGAGAAAGTATGTTCTGAAAGCAATAATGTCAATATCTACTGACAATTTAGGAGAAAAATAGGAATTGATGCCAAGGACCTTTTATTCTTTCAAAGAGCTGGGCCAAAAAGAGAGAGTTGCAGGAGAAAATTGTTCGTAAATAAAAAATATGTTGTTCCAATCATTAAAAAGAAACAATAGGCCTCAAATGGAGTCACTTGTGCCAAACCCATGGCAGCAAATCAAGATTTAATCTTTAACCTAGGTGCAGTTTGAGCTTCCTAGGTATGTGACATTTAACCAGTCAACATGGAATTATCTGGGCAGCACTACAGGAACATTCCACCTGATAAGACCTTCTGTTCTCCTTAGGAGGGTGACCTGGCCTGATAGAATGTATCTTTTGTTAACAATTTCTTTTTGCTGCCTTCTTTCTGTCATTAAAATCTTCCATTTTATAAAGCCTTTTGGAGCTGCTTTCTGTTTTCTAGATGGGAAGCAGCCCGATTCATGAATCACTTAATAAAGTCAATTTGATCTTTAAATTTACTCAGTTGACTTTTTTTTTTTTTTTTAATTGAACAAAATTAGATAAAATCATCCTTGGAGCTCTAAAAAATAAGATTGGATGCCAATACGACCCTTGTTAACTTTCAGACTATAAGGGGTTTATTCCAAAGTCATTAATGAATCCATTTCATCTGGTCCTATCATTCAGATTTATTAAAACCATATGTAAATTCTATCTATTCAAACTACAGAAATTGACTAGAATTGTAAGAGGAAGAATTTTAACAAAAGATCTGTAAAATAATTAAATCAGACATAATAGAGAATCTCTAGTTTCCCTAGCCTTCAATCCTTACTTTCTTCCATTTTTTATTTTCCTTCCCTGCCTTCCCCCAACCTTTTTCTTTTTTTTCTTTTTTCTTTTTTTTTCTCTTTTTTGCTACCATCTTCTTTGTGAACTTTGACCAACCAACAAACCACAAGGCTTGCAAATAATAGCTCTTGAAAGAAGTATGCTGGAAGTTATCAGGGTAGAATTGTAACAATAATACCAACAAAGAGGAAAAATTGGAATAATCTCCAACTGTTGTAACCATGATTTTCAGTGCTGTTAGAGACAAAAAGTGCAATCCGAGCTGTAGGGGAAGAAGAAATTTTCCTCTATCCTTCTAAGTTCTTTTGTCTGACCTAATAATTAAATCTACATGAGACAGATTACCAAGGAAAATAACTAAATTTAGTTACATACATGTAACTCATGTGTGTATAGGAATCTCACATACATGAGCGAATCAGGGACCCCACATACATGAAAGATTCCAAGACAGAAGGGTAAAATAAGATGTACATGACACCCTGAGTCAAGAAATAAAGTAAGATGCCTTCAGGTTTTAGAGAGGAGGAAGGTTGTTTGCAGGAATGCAGATATTTAGTAATTAGAACTTTTCCCTGACCTTCAGATAAGTCATAAAAGTTTTTTCTGGCAATAACTCTAAATATAGGCAACACCCCAATTTAAACTCTTTCCTGAAGAGGTAAAAGTTTCTCTTGAGCCTGCAGGGTCTCAGTTGCCTTCAGCTCAAAATAATCTACATGCCAAAGTATCTTGGGGAGGCCTGTTCCCCAAGATACTTTGGCTTGAACCCCTTCAGAATCAAGCCATATGGACATGTACTGCTCTCTTCCTCTGACCCTATAAAAATCCAATTTTGCATCAACTTGGAGAGTAACCTGATCTTTAGGTGTTCCCTCATTCACATTAGCTGAATAAAACCTTTATCCTCTCTTTGATGCCCTTAATTATTTTCTTTAAACAGATGATTCAGCCACAAGGAGTTTAAGGAAATTTATTTTTCATGTGTTTTCTTTCCTTTGCTCTTGTCCTACTTTATTTAAACCATGGGGCCCTGTGAACTTGTATGGTTAGCATTAACTTATAAGTAAGATAATATGTGCTTGTAATTATCAAATCATAAAGGTTGAAACTATTGAAGTGTAATTTACTTATAAGAAAATGGCAGAATAGCAATGAGGTCAAGAGAATTACCTTATTGTTTCTCTAATGCTATCCGAGTATTAAGTATTTATTGAAAAAATTCAAAACTGCAAATACACCATCAAAAGAAAAATCTAGATTAAAAAAAACATAAGATGACTTGTGCATGTCTTTTTGTGTCATGAGTAAAACGAACAAAAAGTAACCCAGTTTTATTCATAAATAAATCTGTGTAAAAGACATGTGGGAATTTTAGCACCTTTACTGCTTGGAGAAGCAAAGAGAAACAGGAGTTAAGGAAAAGTATTTGAGAAAACTTTACTTTGTACACAGAAAGTTCTATCCTTAAAATAGACTAATTATAGGAAATTTGCCCAATCATTTTATACATTTTGATTTGGACCCTTTAGGAACGTTTAGAGGGCCTGATCAATAGTTAACAGGAGAAACATATTTAGTGACACTTAGCATCTCTTTCATTCTGAAATTTATGAACAAATCAAAAGCCAAACTCACAAAACTCAGAAGAGCAAACTCTGTCCCACACATAGAAAATGATTTATAATTGTTAGTATCTTATATATTTAAGTGTGTCCACATATAATACATTGCTCTTTAGAACACAATAGAAATGATACAGTATATAATTCCCATTTGAGGGATACAAATGAGAGAAAGGAAATATTAAGTGGCTTGTACAAGTTCCCCATATAGCCTGCAGGGGAATTAGTACTAGAAGTCAGATTTTCTGACAATGTTATAGACATAAAAGTCACCTCCTCTAACTGAAAATAAATATGGTATGAAACCAGATAATCTTAACGACCAAGAGAACATTTTAAATTATATAACCTCTCAAATCTCATGATTTTGATATTTAAATCTATTATAAGTATTAGAACATAAAGGATTTATGGTCTGCAAAGAAAACAGCCAAATTAGATATACAGTTAATAAAATTTACTATATTTGGCAAGTTATTGGGAGGTAGTATTTTCTAAACTCAACATAAGCTTTGCATGCTATCTGCTGGTATTACTGGGAATATGGCCTGACAAAATAAACTACTATTAACATGGATGAAAATCATGCAAATATATTTATTTGTTCTCGTAGTCAACCACGTGTGTTATGTTGCAGTGCATCATGAGAATCACTAATAAAAGAGTACTCATTTGGCAATGGGTTTAGATGTCATGCTAGTCAAGAGTATATCTGAGATAGAACACCTGGCAAACACAAAGAGATTCTAAGGCATCCCTCTAAGGCATACTTACATCTCAGAACAAATAATTTTGAGCTTCAGTTCCCCAGAATGCATTATTTAGGTGGCTGAATCATTTGCAATTTGCTTAGGTCAAATTAAGATAAACCTCAAAATTTTAATGATGGTAGAAGTGAAAAGGAGAGATTTAAGAAAGGATTACAATTAATTTTTAAAATTTACTTATGCAAACATTTTTACTTTATTTCTCAGAAAAAACATATTAATATAGCTGTAGGCACCTTATAGAAATATTCTACTTAAACAGAGTACAGTAAATTAAGTATTACAGTCCTCAAATTGCCTATATTTATAGCAAAATCTTTTAGTTTCTATTTCTCTATGTTCCAATTTTTAAGCATACTGTAAGCAGAAAATTAAAATTGGTATTACAGAATTAGACAAATAAAACATTTTTACTTGTTCTTAAATATGAACTAAAACATTTACTTCTAAATATAAAAAAATCTTACCATTGATTATGAAAAGACAGCATTTAGGAAAACTGCATTCTAGATTAAAAGAGGCTAAAACTTCCCAGGTGACCTCATCAAAGTGTAAAATTAATTGAGAGGACTTACATGACTAGTAGGAAAAGGGCAAAATAGCCCTTGGAAGTTTCAAATCTCTCAGATTTCTCATTGTGTCTATACTTTCTAGATATGGTGGGAGAGAAGGATGATCCTTCCATATTCTTTCCATTAGTGTGGGGGGTGGAAACTGCGTATAAAGTATTGAGTTCCCTGCCCTTCCATATTAACCAGGAAAGCACTTATTAAAAGCTAATACAGTTAAATCTTGAACTATGTGGGGGCATAGGGGAGGACGGTGGCAGTTAGAGACTCCAAGACACAAGCACTCAAAAAATTGCTTATAACTTTCTATCCTACAGTCAGCCCTTTACATCTCCGGATTCAACCAGCTGCATATTGAAAACAGTATTTTCCATCGGCTGCTGGAAATCTGCTGTCCGGATACTGCAATTGGGAACTCAAAAATAGTTTTATATTAGAGGTTTGTTGAATCAGAAGATGTATAACTCTGTAGATAGGAAAGACTGACTGTATTTAGTGGAAAAAATCCACATACAAGCAGACCCCACGCAATCTAAACCCGTGTCAAGGGTCTACTGTATATCTCTTTTATGATTCAAGTAGGCCTATTGGGGGTGGGGTAAGAAAAAAGAATCAAAAATCTCCACTCACACTAATTGGGGGCCAATAATTCAGAGTGAACAATCTCCCCATTAATTGGATTTTCCCCCTTTTCTCAGTATATTAATATGGATTTAGACTGTAGTTAAAACGTAAGTCAAGATCTATCCTTGAGAGATATGCTTACTACAATAGTTTCATTTCTTACAGAAAATATCCAACCAGAGTCACATAGGTGAGAATGTTGATCAGGAAATTTAATTGTATAATTTCTTTTATCCATTGGGCTGACGCTGACAGTCAAACTTTGACATTGAGTAGTGATGGCTGTCATTGTCATTTGGGCAAACCTGAGGAAGCTACTTGAACCTTCAAGAATGACATAGAACAATGTGTGTGGGTAATAATAATGGTGATAAAAGTAACAAACACATATCGTGCTTATTACATGACAGGTACTCATCAAGCATTTGTATGTAACAATCTGTTTAATCTTCACAACCATCTAACAGTATAGGTACTATTACTGTACTCATTTCATAGATAACTGTGGGCATAAACATACTAAATAATTTGCCAAATATGGTAGTGATGAATGGGAGTGACATCTGAAGGGAAAGATCTGAAGCAAGAGATTCTTTGGGAAGACGTATATACCTGTAAGAGGAGAAGAAAGTGAAGATAAGGGGAGGTATCCATGGAAGTATTCTTTTTTGGTGGTAGTCCTCAGGATTCAGATTTCTTCAATATTTTGACACACAGAAAATTCAAGATTTTCTGACTTTTTGGCTAGACCTTAAAGGTTTTCCAGATTGTATAGAATTCCCTTCTAAAATTATCTCAATTCTTTTGTAAATAAATGTAAATACATATCAAAATCTTGTCTTCAATGTTTCTCTGTTGTCTGCTTCACCTTTCTCTTTGAAGCAAGCTTTGCACTACATGGGAGCCCCCATACCTACCAGGTTCTTCTGTGAGATGATCAATCTAAGCTGAACAATGTCTTTTACTTTTAATTATAAGTGTCCAGGAGAGATTATTTGATTGGCCCAACTTTGTAGAGATACTATCCTCTGGTCAATCAAATATGATTGGTGAGAAGATGGACGTTTGGTATTTTGTAGGGTCATATTGCAGAAACTCGATGTAGATTGAGCAACTCTTTTAAATGATAGCAATGTAACTTAAAAATTATTTCTAAAAATCTCTCTTTACACTCATACACATATACACATAATCATGCACATGCATGCTATTTGTGAGCAGGGATGGGGTCAATTGCATTAAAATAGCTGAATTTTTTCTTTTAGTATGTTACTAGACCTGCTCCCTTTGAACTAGGCATTAGACATCTATTAATGTAGCCTCAGTATCATTGCATTTAAAATAATAATAACAGCTGTCTATGGTAGATTAAAATTTTGTTCAGCACATATTTACTATATCGCTCTTTATCTCCATCGGAGGAACATGTATTTCTACCCTATTTGGGCTTGGCAACAGGCCAAGAATTTTTTTGCAATGGGATGTTAACAGACAATATATGAGTGGGTGCTCGTTATATGCTTGTATAGGTGGGCTTGCTCACTTGTCTTCCTGCTTTTGGCTGTGAAAATTCATGTTTTGGTGTCCAGTAGTTCAAGGTGATGAGAGACATGTAGAAAAGATTTAGAGCCATCCCACAGCTTGGAATCAAGCTCTGAGGAGGAAGTCCAGCTTAGATTGGCTAAATCTAGCTGTGCTATAGACATGTGAACAAGAAATAAATGCTTATTAGTGAATGCTACAGAAATTGTGTACTGTTTGTTATTCAGTGAAAACTGACTGATACACAGCCTGCTTGCCACATGCTAAGCATGTTATTTCACTTCATTAACTACCTATCTTATTCTGTGGACTCACATTAAGTTTATATTAAGTCAAATGCCTAGATTTTTATCATATAACATCAACTGTGTTAGGTTTTAATTAATCTTCATAAAAATTGAATGCATTCAACTCATCTGCTTTAATGGTTATTTGCATTGTCATTATGCCTCTTTTCCCTTCTTCTTCATCTTTTTAGGTTGACTAAAAGCCATTCTGAGTTCAAATTCTTTTTAACTCCAAGAATTGGGGTTTATTGTACTTTATTGCTGAATAGGAATATGAATAAAGCTCTTATTCAGAGGCAAGATATACTTTGCCACATTGATTTTGAATATTGAAAATTTTAAACATTTATGGGTAAGGTTTGTAAATAAGGCCAAAGGATAGAACTGTGGTAGTAGAGGGAACTTAAACACCTTTTCTGTTGTTCTTTCTTTACTTATTTCTTCTTAGCTCATGACTTCCTTCAGTGGTTAACTTAGTTTTTCTGATAGTCTAAGAGTACGGGCCTTCAAATTCACCACTTTTATATTTTACAATCAATTTTCAATTGCCTTTCTGAGTAAGATAATTTCCATAATCAACTGCATTAAAAAAAAAAAAAAACCTAATTTCATGAAAAGATTTTACATGTACAAATAATGTACTACATCTAATTGTCCCAGTATAACAAAATCATTTTAGGCTATACTGGATGTTTGCCTAGTGAAGACTCAATTTAAAACATTGTTTAGGATGGGTAGGTAATTCCAACATTTTTGATCCAGGAAAATTTTGGCATTTAAATAAGAAAAGTGATACTAAAAATTAATTATTTATCACAAAGATATGTTTTTCCAATAGTCTTCAATTGAACATAGTGAATTTTCTCTGTATTTTAGCGCAGTTCTCTTGAACTGGGTTTTTGGAAATATTTAAAGAAAAATCAACTGAACTTGGTATTCAGAAAATAGAATGAATTGCCTCACTAAATGAAATATGACCCATTTTCATTTTTTAAATTTAAGGGTGATACTGAAAGTATGAAAAGCTCATGTAGGAAAAAAAAGCAGTAAAAGTGATTTGCAATTAAGTATTATTGATAGTACACACATTCTGTTTTAAATTTTTTCAAGAGAAACATTGATATTTTCATTTCTTCACTTACATGCTCACTCAACCACATATATAGATATAGGTACCTGAAAGATCAGTTCTTAACCTCTGTGTCTTTCCAGAGATATCTGACCATTAGGGAGCTACAACTGCCCGTAGTTAGTTGCTAGAGAAACAATGACAGAACTCTAGCCAGGAATCAATTAAACTAGGAGACTGTTCCATAGCTTTGTTTTCTGGAAGGAGAACAGGTGTTTAATAATTTACATAAATTATGCAAAATCTAAAGCATTTACAGTAACTAGACACTTAGCAACAGACATGAATGAAGAGGTAAATTGGCTGATGATGTTTGGTATTAGAGAGGCGCCTGCTAGTGCTGCTATGGTTATAGGTTTGTCAGCATTTCCATTATAAATGATATTTTTTCAGGGATTTATATTTCAGTCTTAAAATCTGCCTTAGTGTTGTGTGCTTTTTAAATCCATAGTAGATAAGGCCGTTGCCTGGTAATGCATCTTATTTGTAAATAGAGTGCTTTCTGTGTGTGGAAAATTATTTGAATTATATTTAAGTTACTGAAATAAGATAATAACAGAATTTAAACTCTTGTTTAGCTAATACTCAGAAAATACACCAATTGAAAAATGTTCTTTAAATATCATTTAAAATCTTCAGCGTAAATTTAGATTTTTGGATAATGTTGTATAAACTGCATTGGGGACTTTGTGTACTAAAACTGTAGAGCTGATAATTTCAAGCAATAAAAAATTTTTTTTCAGACTTTCCATGTCCTTTGTTATATGCTATGCTTGGTAGTGAATACAAAGAATAAAACACAGTATTTGCCTCAAATAAAAAGTCATCCTAGTTGGGAATTAAGACACACACATTTCTAACAATAAATGAAAATAACAGCTGTATACATAACTATGTATGCTGATACAACAATAGAATGTTGAATTGTTTGTCATAGTAAAATGTACTATTTTAATATAATGTTTTTACCTTTTGTAAATAATTGGCCAATACACAAACTTTTAAAGCTCAACTTTACAATTAATATATGCTGCTGAATTCTTGCCAGATATGTGGGAGCTTAAAAATCCCTAGGTAAATGAGTATTTAGGAATAAGACACTTTTATTTCCTGATGTGATACTCAAGAGGTTTAAAATTCCTTTAACTTTACCTGTTTTCAACAAGTTTAACATATCTTATGTCTTGGGAATTTTAAACTCTTTTGGCAAAGGTAAAACCCTAGTTAAATTCAACTTTTCACTTACTCTGTACCTGTGCAGCTAAACAGATTTGGCAGAAAACATAATCACGGTAACTACTCTCATTTTATGGCTAAGAACCTCAGGAAGGTACTTAATACAGCCAGCCATGACACAATGTCCCTGGACTCTTTATTTTTCCACTCTGATAACTATTTCTCATTCTCTTTTCCAGGCTCAACAAGTCCTCCCTCATCCTCCTTCCAGGAAGGATCTTGCTTTCTTCTTCATTGAGAAAATTAAAGCATTCAGACAGTAAGTACCATTCCCACAACTAATGTCCTGCATGGCCTCAGCACTCACACTGCTTTCTGACTTGGTTCTGGAAATGAATAACTGTGCCTACTTAAGCCAGTTCCTCTCTATTACACTAGATTCAGCCCCTCATACTTTCTCAAAGAAATAGCTCGAGCAATTTAACTTTCTAGCTACTACATCATCATATTTTTCATACTCTACTGGAAATTGCCGTTACAATACACAGGTAAAATTATTTCTGCTATATAAAATCTAAAATTTTTCTCTTGATCCCTTATCTACCACCAGATTCTTTTACAGTAATACTCAAGAATTGCTCAAGTTACTGCAGTGTAGTCCCCTTTTCCTACTTTCTATATTCTCTATTGAATGTAGTTGAATAAGTCTTTAGAATCTACTACTCCACCAAAGGCGCTTTCATCGCTGTCATTATGACCTTTTTGCTGCCAAGTCTAATAGCTAATTCTTAGTCCTAACTGCAACTCTCAGGAGATATTTGGTCCAATTGGTCATTTTCTCGGGGTTGATAATTTCTGGTTTTTAGTAGACCACTTTCTTCTGGATTTCCTCCTACTTCACTTATTTGTCATCATTGTTACCTCTGCCTCCTTTTCCTAACTTCCCAGTGTTGGAATGATCAGTTCTTGATCATTTCTCTATCTATCCTTGCTCTTTTGCTGATCTTATCCAGTCTTCAAATATGATCTCTATGTGGATGATGACTAAATTTATGTCCCTACCTCAGACTTCTGCCCTAAACCTCAGACTCATATATCCAATTGCTTACTTGATTTTGCTATCTGATTGTCTAATAGACAACTAAAATTCAGCATGTCCAGAACAACACTTCCGATCTTCCTCCAATACTTAAAATTCTCATAGCCTTTTCCATTTCTGTTGATGGTAACTCTCTTCTTCTACTTATTGAGGTTGAAAATTATAAAATCATATTTGGTTACTTTGTTTCTCTCACATCACACAAAAATCCATTTCATTCTCTTCAAAATGTATTCATAATGTGACAACTTTTCTTCATTGCTGCATTTCACTGTGTCGCTAGCCACCTTTATTTCTTACCTGGATTACTACAATAGTCTCCTAAATGGTTTCTATGTTTGTCCACGTAAATGAATTTACAACACACAACCAAATGGATTTTTTTTTTTTAAATGTAATTTAGATGATGCCATTCTTATGCTTGAAACACTGTAAGAATTTTCATTTTATGTAGAACATGCCCAAAGTCCTTAACATGGCCTAGGAGATCTTACATGATTTGTCCCTCACAAGCATCTCCTTTTACTCTTTCTCATTCTCACTTTTCTCCAGTCACACCAGTTTCCTTCCTGGGAAATGTTAACAGTTCACCTGTAGAAGAGCCTTTGCTTTGACTGTTTCTTCTGTTTGGATGCTCTTCCAACAGTTATTTACATAGCTCACTCCTTCATCTCCTTTGAACATTTGCCCCATCTGACTCTTTCAATGAGAGCTACCTGACCCCTAATTAATACTACAACCTGGCTCCACCCTTAGCATTTTTGTTCCCCTGCTTCACTTTTTCTCTGAACATAGAACTTATCATTTTAAAATATGTTATATAATTACCTCATTTATTTTGATTATTGTGGATCTGTCTCCACCAAGAGAAAATAAGTTCTATGAGAATGAAGGTCTTTGTCATATTCACTGGTACATTCCAAATTTCTGGAATTAGTATCGGTCACACAGATATCAAATAGATACCTGTTTGTATAAATTATGAAACTGACAAAGACATTAGAACAGAGAGTGTCTGTGGTCTGTGTTTGGGATCACCATTGTGAGAGTTAAGTAGCCTAGAAATGCCAAAAAATCCTTCTTCTCATCTTTTTTTTTTCTCTCAAGAAGGACTTTGTCAAAATAAAATGCCCACATGGGAGAAAGCTAAAACAGAAGACATGCTTCTGAAGGCATTACATGAGAATAGCCACTCAGCTGCACAAAAAGCAAGGAATCACCACAGTAAATTGAGAAAAGTGAAACTCTAGTGATGCGTCTTCATCTTCCTTTTCTCTTCCTCCTTTCTCTTTGCCCTTTCCACTTCCTCTCCTCCTGCTTCTCCTCTTCCTCCTTTTTCTCCTTCTAGTTTGAGATAAATTTCTGTCACTTTTGTCAAAAGATAATTTTCAAAAAAGTGAAATAAAATCATGACAAATAGAAATATAAAAATGAACATGTGTAAAATATTTTATTTAATTCTTTAAGGAGAAAACTGTTAAGGCATTACAACCAATTCAAAGGAAAATCCAAAGAATAAACACATTTGTGGATCATGAATATTGAAATGAATGTGTAAATCGAGGCAAAACAAGCTTATTCCACAGAGGAGGAAGGAAGTCAATCTATACTGGACAAAACAGAACCTGCATATGTACAGACAAGAATTATCTTGCATTTCTATCAGTTATCTACTATTTAGAATTGCAAAATAGCTCCCATAGAATGAGAATCTGATAATTTATTGAAAATGCTGTAGACAACACAGTTTTCCATTAAAGCACAAAGTTTTTCTATACTTCCCAAAATATCTTTTAATATCTTTCACATTAATAAAACAAACAGATAAATTTTACAATAAAAACCATGGGTTAATACTTGTATTAATTCTTGTATTCCTGCTGTAACAAACTAGCACGAATTTAGTGGTAGAAAACAACACAGGTTTATTATTATACAGTTCTAGAGGTGAGAATTCTAAAGTGAGTTTTAGTGGACTAAAATTAAAGTGTTGGCAGGTCTCTCTCTCTCTTTTTTTTCCCCCTGGCGGTTGTAGGGGAAAATCCATTTTTCCAACAGTTTCAAATTCTAAAAGATGCCTGCACTTCTTGGCTTGTGGCCTCCTCCTCTGTCTTCAAAGCTAGCAGCATGATGTCTTCAGATCTTTCTCCTACTCTCAACTGCTCTCCTGCATTTCTCTTCCAATTTAAAGAACCCTTGTAATTACAGTAGGCCCTCACAGATAACCCTGAATCTCTTTATTTTAAAGTCATGTGATTAGCAATATTAATTCCATGTGTGACCTTAATTCCCTTTTGCTGTGCAACATAATGTATCACAAATCCTGGAGATTATAAAGTGAACATTTTGGTGTTCTGGGGGGCCATTATTCTACATACCGCAATACTAGAATAGAAATATTTAATCTTTAGAGATTTGATCCTGTTAAGGTTGAAAATATATTTAATTATGATTATGTATGATTTTATACTCTTTAAAATTAATCCCTAAAATGAGAAAAGTATGTACAAATTATGATCTGTTCATTTAAGAACAAATCTTAAGGCGTCTATAGTGCCTCCATATTTATTCTCATAAAATGTAGGTTTGCACTTTTGTTTCTGCTGCTTAAGGAAAAAAACTCATTTCACTTGTATCCTTGAGAAACACAAAACTATTGCAAAACAGTAACAATTTAAGATATTTTTCTTTTTCATCTTCAAAAATAAAAATGCTCTTATTTTTTAAATTCCTTGCCCAACCCTTTAGATTAAAATATAAAATAAACCACTTTTCTAGCAGAAATTTTCATGTAATACCTTGCTCTTTTCTAATGCTGTAGCAGTGTCCATACGAGCCCTTCTCTGCAATTTTAGGAATCTTTGCAAGGTTACTTGAAATAATCTGCATAAATTGGACGCACTTTTGTTGTTCAACAAGCTTCGATTTACAAACATCAGTCACTGAGGTTTATGATAGGTAAAATAAAGACTGTAGATACCTGAAACAATTTGTTTCATGTGCAGTTGTCTCATGAAAGAGGAAAAGAGAAAATATAATACTTACTCCCAATTCCAAATATAGCCATTCAGGTAGAGTTTGGGCCAGGCAAAGTAGTTTATTCCTCAAAACCTAATGGCATCCATTTTGGTAATTTTTGACAGTGTGAAGTCCTAATTAGTGTCCCTAAAGCAAATTGTAGTCTACATGCTCTCTGCTAAACTTAAGTGTGCTTAACTCTGAAGCTGAAATTTCCTCCAAGGCTTTAAAAACAGATAAAGAGTAAGTAAAATTTAAAAAAAAGTGGGGGCGGGGGGGAACCATGAGAGGAACACGATCAGTCTTTTGTCTTTGTACCTTTTAAAAAGTTAGTTTTAATATTTTTTTTTGTCCAAGCTAGAAGATATCATCTCTTCACCTTAAATATCAAGAATGAAACATGAAGATATTTTATACTTCACTCTGCTAAAGCTTTAACACTTCATTCCTAAATTTCCAAGACATCGAAAATTTTTCTGGGAAATTTATTTGGAGTCCAAACAGATTTTTTTCTCTTTTCTCTTATAAAAAATATATATTTTCATGTATCATGAGCACGCTAAGTTAAAAAAAAATGTGCACATGTAAGAGTAGTGCAAATGCAGGATAAACCTTGTTTAACAAATTGCCCTTTATAGCAAAGTGATCAGGAATCTTGGAATTACTTTATATCAATTAGTGCATTAACACTGTCTTCTCTCATTTTTTTTCTCCTTATTGATTTAATTATGAAGATTCCTACCAATAGGACTGCTACAAGAATTAAACAAAAAAATAAGATCTTCAAACTTTGTAAGTAATTAGTCAATATTAACCTTTCTTTTTTCTCAAGTTTTTTCTGGAATAAGGAAGGCTATGAATACTAAATGGTTAATGATAACACACACACACACACACACACACACACACACACACACACCCCTCTGTCTTCTTGAGTAAGAAAGAGTGGCAGTGAGAGAAAATAATAACTTATGTAAGTCCCCTCAAAGGAAAAGAGAAATGACTGAGAATATTTGTTATTTTATAGCATTCTCAAGGATGTATCATGCTCAATCTACTGGTTTATTCTCCAAATTGACTTAGGTTTTTCTATATCTATGTTTTGTATCTGGCTTTCATTTCTTTGATCCTCCTAACTTTTGTAATTCTAATTGTTTTCAAGGTCTAATTTAAATTCTATCTCCTCTCTGAAGTGTCCCTAACTATTTTAGGTTGAGTTTCCTCTGAAGCTAAACCTGAGATGAGGGCAGTCTATGAGGCATATTTGAAAAATGGTTCCAGGAAGCATCAATAAGAAGTGAGAAAGAAAAGGGCATGGAGCTAGGGCGGGGTATGTTTATGAGCAGGGTACCTCTGTGGGCAACTAAAGCTCATTGCTTCTTGGGCTTTGAAGAAATTGCAGAGAGCATGCATCAGAGTTGTTCATCTGATGAGTGAGAAAGCTGAGCCATTTATCCACTCACTGGCACCTGCCATTAGCTGAGAGCTGTTGCAGGGTAGGGAGGAGATCATTAATTCCACAGTGCATCTGGCATTTCTAGCCCCACCTGTGCAGCTCTGATGGCCAGAGTGGCAGTTACAGTTGTGTACAGTAGGGAGTTATGGGAGAGAAGGTATGGGAGTGAAAGAGAAACATGATTGCTGAAGAGACATGGGAAGTGCTGTGACTTTGTGACATGCCAATTAAACTTTCTAGTTATTTGCAAGTGTCTCCATGGTTTGGGCTATAAAAAGATATGCACACACAGCCACATACACTTCTCTCATCTCCCTAGCTAGTAAGGCCAGAGCGGAATAATGGTAATGCTTAGAGCATGGCTCTGCAGTCAGTCTGTCTGGATTCAAAAGCCCATGCAACTAGCCATGTTTCCTTGAAATAGTTGTTTAGACTGTCAGCCTTAGATTACTCATCTGTAAAATCTAAATAATACTGCTTTATTTCCAGAGTCACTGTGATAATTATAAGAAAATGATGCAAAAAACACGATAAAAGTAGACATTGCATAAGTGCTGAGAGCTCCTATTTCTTATGCATTTCCCATAGCTTTTCGGTCTTTTCAAAGTTTATTGTGTCATGTTTATGCTCATCTACAGAAAGAAACATGTCCTTCTCATTTAACTTATTTAAGCAATGTGTGTCTCCCTTTCTCTTCTCCATACTACTCCCATTGCTATCACTCTCTCCAAATTCCATATTTGTTATGTTTTTCTCTCTGATCTAAAGGGAACCTTTAGAAGAAGAATTTAACCTTAAATATTTAATTGAATATGATTTTTATCTTTGGATCCACTCTTTTGACCTCTTTCCTAATTTCTCTACTCCACAAAAGTTGAACACCATCTTCAAGGGGAACCAGAAAATAAAGGGATTGGGGAAAAAATGCTCTCTTAGTCCTGGGTTTGGAAATTCTTCTAGGCCTTTCCTTGGGATAGGCTCTTTGAATTCTTATAGTGCTTATGTGGTAGGATAGCACTAGGGCTTTACTGGAGGCCCTAAGATACTTAGCAGGTAGGATCCTTAGGAAAAACATAAAGGATTTCACTGTTTGTTGTACTGACAGAGTATTAATTACGTGGAAGCAAAGGCATAAAGGTTCTGTTGACTGTGGTTTCTGTGGCACATTTTGTTTAGCATACGGTTTTTAAATTAATGAATTAGGGGTTTGCATATATATCCTGTGACTTGTCAAGACTGTGAGATGTTGAAAACATTTCTAACATCTTCATTCGTAAAGTGAGGTAATAGCACCTACCTTGA
>NW_011888803.1:4307323-4314334 GCF_000151845.1 Pteropus vampyrus | reverse complement strand
CAGTGAGAGAAAATAATAACTTATGTAAGTCCCCTCAAAGGAAAAGAGAAATGACTGAGAATATTTGTTATTTTATAGCATTCTCAAGGATGTATCATGCTCAATCTACTGGTTTATTCTCCAAATTGACTTAGGTTTTTCTATATCTATGTTTTGTATCTGGCTTTCATTTCTTTGATCCTCCTAACTTTTGTAATTCTAATTGTTTTCAAGGTCTAATTTAAATTCTATCTCCTCTCTGAAGTGTCCCTAACTATTTTAGGTTGAGTTTCCTCTGAAGCTAAACCTGAGATGAGGGCAGTCTATGAGGCATATTTGAAAAATGGTTCCAGGAAGCATCAATAAGAAGTGAGAAAGAAAAGGGCATGGAGCTAGGGCGGGGTATGTTTATGAGCAGGGTACCTCTGTGGGCAACTAAAGCTCATTGCTTCTTGGGCTTTGAAGAAATTGCAGAGAGCATGCATCAGAGTTGTTCATCTGATGAGTGAGAAAGCTGAGCCATTTATCCACTCACTGGCACCTGCCATTAGCTGAGAGCTGTTGCAGGGTAGGGAGGAGATCATTAATTCCACAGTGCATCTGGCATTTCTAGCCCCACCTGTGCAGCTCTGATGGCCAGAGTGGCAGTTACAGTTGTGTACAGTAGGGAGTTATGGGAGAGAAGGTATGGGAGTGAAAGAGAAACATGATTGCTGAAGAGACATGGGAAGTGCTGTGACTTTGTGACATGCCAATTAAACTTTCTAGTTATTTGCAAGTGTCTCCATGGTTTGGGCTATAAAAAGATATGCACACACAGCCACATACACTTCTCTCATCTCCCTAGCTAGTAAGGCCAGAGCGGAATAATGGTAATGCTTAGAGCATGGCTCTGCAGTCAGTCTGTCTGGATTCAAAAGCCCATGCAACTAGCCATGTTTCCTTGAAATAGTTGTTTAGACTGTCAGCCTTAGATTACTCATCTGTAAAATCTAAATAATACTGCTTTATTTCCAGAGTCACTGTGATAATTATAAGAAAATGATGCAAAAAACACGATAAAAGTAGACATTGCATAAGTGCTGAGAGCTCCTATTTCTTATGCATTTCCCATAGCTTTTCGGTCTTTTCAAAGTTTATTGTGTCATGTTTATGCTCATCTACAGAAAGAAACATGTCCTTCTCATTTAACTTATTTAAGCAATGTGTGTCTCCCTTTCTCTTCTCCATACTACTCCCATTGCTATCACTCTCTCCAAATTCCATATTTGTTATGTTTTTCTCTCTGATCTAAAGGGAACCTTTAGAAGAAGAATTTAACCTTAAATATTTAATTGAATATGATTTTTATCTTTGGATCCACTCTTTTGACCTCTTTCCTAATTTCTCTACTCCACAAAAGTTGAACACCATCTTCAAGGGGAACCAGAAAATAAAGGGATTGGGGAAAAAATGCTCTCTTAGTCCTGGGTTTGGAAATTCTTCTAGGCCTTTCCTTGGGATAGGCTCTTTGAATTCTTATAGTGCTTATGTGGTAGGATAGCACTAGGGCTTTACTGGAGGCCCTAAGATACTTAGCAGGTAGGATCCTTAGGAAAAACATAAAGGATTTCACTGTTTGTTGTACTGACAGAGTATTAATTACGTGGAAGCAAAGGCATAAAGGTTCTGTTGACTGTGGTTTCTGTGGCACATTTTGTTTAGCATACGGTTTTTAAATTAATGAATTAGGGGTCTGCATATATATCCTGTGACTTGTCAAGACTGTGAGATGTTGAAAACATTTCTAACATCTTCATTCGTAAAGTGAGGTCATAGCACCTACCTTGAAAGGTTATTCCAGACTCTAATGGGAAAGCACTTTCAAGATGTTTGGCATAATACACAATAGCTGGTTCTCAATAAACATTAGTTTCCTTCATACCTGACTCCTAAGGTTGTTTCTAAAAGATGTAATAATATAGTTTTTAAAGTTAATTAAAATATAGGCCAAGCAAGAGCATCCTTTTAGGTATGGAAGTATTTTTGTTTGTTTCTTAAAAACTCTAGTGTTCTCTTGTGAATTTTAGTATAAAAAAAACAACAAACAAACAAAGAAAAACAGAACTGGCTGAGTGGTAATCACCATATGCTCTACTACTTTTATTTTATTTTATTTTTTAAAAGATATTTCATCACAATAGTGCAAAGCTCATATCAAAATGCTACACAGAGACTTTTGCTGACTGTAATAATTGTTAAAGGAAAAAAAAGCTTAAATGAGCTATTAAAAACAGGAGTTTGTTGAGTTAAATAAAAGCTATCCTTGGAAATGCGGTTTCTACTGAATAAAAGAAAATCTACATGGAAGTGTTTACTAGTAAAGCTTGCTTGATTATCCCCACCTGATGTGTCTCACACCATGGTCACCACAGGGTAGATTATATAATGTGCATTGGTTTGAAAATGTATAATCTATTCTTTGCTACAGTGCTTGTATTTCATGCTGACACATTCAGCTAAAACCCTGTCTGCTGTATCAAGCTCTTTATTTAGGTTTTCTTGATGGTCTGGGAAAGGAAAAAGGACATTAGTGTCTCCTTTTTTTGCTCTCTTGGATACTTTTCAGAGCAATCTCTTTTCGGTAATGGGCAAATAACTTTGAATGTATATATGTGTTTATGTGTGACATATTTTTTTTTTCTTTGATATCTATGCCAGGGAATATCCAATTAATGAAATAGTGTACTCTCTCCTAAGGAATGAGGTATATGTTTGTCCTTATTTATGATATTTGATTGTTATCACTTCTACATCTTTTTTATTTATTTTTACTTTTCAGATACACCTGGGCAGAAACTCTGCTTTTTACTGATCTTGCATTGCCCTGACTACTTCTTTGAAGAGATTGAGCAATTCAAATTGTTCCTTGACTTGTATTAAAATAGAGGTTTAATATGGTGGAATATGTAGATCGATTTGCCACTAAGCCAGTCAGAAGATATTTGCGCATGTCATTGATTGTTCAGGATTGTGGTAGTATTGATTCAGTTTTGGCAGCCCATGCCAATGGGAAATGTGACAGACATGACTGTCAGTGATATGATTCAGTCTTAATCAGTGCTATTACAGACATGACAAAAAAAAAAGCTGTATAGATAATAATAATAATAAATAAAAACTACAGTCTCAAATTAGTTGAATTGAGTAATAGACCTAGAAATAAAGTTTATTTGTTTGGAGCCTCCAGCAGGAGAACTCATCTCCTCATATAGCCTTATTTTTAAGAATGAGTTACGTTTATCTGGAAATCGATTGAGAATAACAGCTTTAGTATGGCACACATGAAGTGATAAAGAAGAAAAAAGGTGCCTATGGAGTCAGCCTGATGAATTATGTCAACCATGATGATCGGTGGGGCTAAGATGTCACAGGTAGATCATATTCACTTCTGGAATTTATTCTTAGCATTGAGTAATTGATCTGGAAAGGGAATGAGAAATATTTACACTTTATTAGTAAAGAGAAAAAAAGTGTCCCATGCCTGCTTTTTTCACATAGTAAACTTTGCCAAAGCCATCTTCTCAATCATTTTAGGGAATATAGAAATACTGTGATGACTATTCATGAGTTATTCTCTTTAGATTATCTAATTTCTTTTCAAAAGAAAATTTTCTACATAAAGTACATTGTTTTTGAGATTGGTGGAGATGAGGGCTTTTGTATTCTTTATTTTGTTACTAGATTTTACAATATTCTATCTTCTTTCTCCTGGTAGCGTATTAACCTGTATATCCTTCCTATTGGATATAAAGTAAATTTTAGAATAAGCCCTTTTTCAGTTATTTTCTTTGTTTTTTTCTTTCCTTCCTTCTTTGGTTCCCCAAGTTGGTACAGTGCTCCATACAGAAGAGATTTACCAAATGTTGTTCACTGTGTGAATCTATTCTTTTTGGATTGACATAACTTTACAAATTGGAAAATTTCAAATACTACTTATAAAGACCCTCACGGTCACAGTCACTGTTGCATCCACCAGTCAAAAAAAAAAATGCTTATTTTAAGCATTAAGAAGTCCTTCTTGATGGACGAATATAATTTTGATGTGCTCAAGATTTTATTTTGGGCATTTAGCATTCAATTGTATGAAAATCCTCTTTTTTGGTATTATTATTATTATTTTTAGAATATGTTACATTCCATAGACTATTCACTGTACTCGTGTCCACAGTCCCTATAGAATACCTCTTACATGAGCATTTGTGCAATAAGACTTTTTGCTTAAATACAGTAACACTTATCTGGGACACTGAAGCATATCACAAGTGACTTTATGTAGATTTCTAAAATTATATTTTTGTATAATTCCTAGCTACAGAGTGCAAATTTTATATGAACTTTCTGAAAAACATGGAGAGCTTAAAATCCCTAATTCTTTTTCTTTAGAAGGAGGTTTCATCAATACTCATTCAAGTTGGAAAAGAGAATATGAACAGATGGCTGTGGCAAGCAGCACATTGCAACTGAGAAGCAGCATACAGGTACTAGTGAATGCGACATTTGGTATTCCATAATAGTCTGGAAAATTAATTTTAAATCAGGCTTCAAAATCATAATAAAGAGCAACTTATATATTATTCATTTCTTTATTCCAAGGGCTAATGTTCAGAGTGTTAAGTACAATATATGTTGGAAGAAGGCAAAGAAAATGTGATTTTTCAATTAAACACATAAAGTGTGTTTAAAAACTACTGGCATGACCTTAGTTATTTTTCTAGGATCTCTGAATGACTTTTTTGAGACTTTTGGTCCCAAGGACTACTTAGAATTAACAGAGAATATAAAGTTAAAGAATGTAAGGAAACTATTTTAAAAGTTTTAATTTTATATTTTATGCCGACTCTGGTTGAACTTTTGAAGGTAATTAGTTGGTCAGATGCCAGAAGTGGTAAATATTTTATACTTGCTCATGGAAACAGATAGCTGGAATGTCAAATTTGTACACATCATCAAAGCAGGAAATTATTATCTATGCTAATGTATAGGTGGCTGCCTCCAAGGTTCACAGGCAATCAGACATTTTCTGAAGAGTTCAGCACATATTTCTATTTCTATTTAAAATAAATACTGCTGTCTGAAAATTCTGATTTTTTTTTTTTTTTTTGGAGGAGCTGTTTGGGAAATGATAGTATTATGATAGGAAGTGTGGCTTATTACAATATTATTCCTTTGAGTTACCATGTCTGATTATCTTAGTGGTAATGCAAGCAGAACATTCTTTAAATTAATAGAAACTTTCCAAATTGCATTCATTTTACAAGAGATGGTAATTATGTAAAGCAAAGAATTTAGAAAATGAGAAATAGCTCCATGAGTGTAGAGATTTCAGCACAGATATACATTATTCTCATGGCATTTATTAATATCATGTGGATATATACTCGCTCTGTGTGTGTGCATTCACTTTAAAACAGATTTGAATAGTTTAGGAACTTATTTTACAATGTGTGCCTGTAGTGGGTATGTTTTCTGCTCTGAGGATATATCGAATAAAAGAAATGTTTCATGATGGGAGTGATATGGATATTGATATCTAGTAGACCTAATATGAATCCTTTCTCTAGCACTTACTAGTTAGGAAACTTCATAACCAGTTAAGTAACCTCTCTAATCTTCATGCATAACATGGGTTTATCGAGAATAGTGATCTCACGGTGTTGTTGTAAAGATTATTTAAATATCGTACATAACATGATTCAGACATGTCATCTGTTTTTATTATTATACTTTTATATACCAGCAGAAATATACATATGCATGTCATTGAAATGTTACAATGAAAGAACTTAATTTTGATCAACCAATTTTTATGGAAGACCTTATGTGCATATGGTATTGTGACCCATAGTAAAATAACATATTTTTCCAACATACCAAGATTTTTGTTGGGCTGTGACATGGATTGTTTTATAGGAGTCTCACAATATTCCTGAAATAAGAAAGCTAAAGAAAGTCAAAATAACTTGTCTGAGATTGTGCAACCTCTTCATGACAAATAAAGGATGACCACTGATCTAGAAGTCTTTCCACTATACTTCATTACCTCCCAAAGAAAGTGAAATTCTTTTCATGTAATTGAAGGTAAAAATGCTTCTCCATTCTTCCCACTGTCTAAAAAATTCAGTTTTATCTTTTTTTTTGTCATTAAGTTCACTGCAATAAACATATTAACTGATTATAATAGCATCTTATTAGTTTGATTCCTTCCTTTTGATTCTGTCAAATTAAAGGATAAACTTCACTCAGAGAAAACCAAGTATGTGAGGCATAACTTAATTAAATGAGACAGGCATTTATTAAATGCTTAATCTGTGCAAAGAAATTTCACATGGTACAGTGTTGGTAAACTTGCATTCATGTGTAGTCCTTAGCTTGTGCCCATTATGTTTGGGAAGGGAAGTTCTCATCTCTCAACAGAAAGATATCCTTGTCACTATTAATTGATTACATGCACACATGGAGTCCAAAGGCTGTTGCAAAAACATTTCTTTACATTTCAGTCCAGAGTGCAGTGGAACAGTGGTGTGTACAACATCTACCACAGTGATCTTCTTTTCTCTCTCTTCATCACTCCATGTTCCCTTGGTCTTTTCTCTCAGTATGCCTCTATTCTGGAAGCCCACAGCTATGTTATTCTCTGATGATGATGGCAATGATTGACTGAGAACTTTCAGATTTTTTTCCAAGTGGAATGTTTAATAGTCAAATAATCACTTCTCTTATAAACAATGGCTGCTTCTTAACCATGAGTATATTATTAAAGAAAGAAAACAGTCTTTTTTAGGCTCTAAATTGTTAAGAATTTAAGAAGGGCTAAAAAGTTGTTACATTTGAATTATGGCTCTTGTCACTATGAACTATGCGACCATAGCAAGTTAATCTCTCTGAGTCTTCATTCTTTATCTACAAAATGGAGATAATAGTAGGGCTTTGATCTTCCTAGGAGGGTTATATGAGTTAATACATGTAAGGTTCATAGGATATTGCCTTGTG
>NW_011888803.1:4302125-4305133 GCF_000151845.1 Pteropus vampyrus | reverse complement strand
AGGTAGCTTCTGCAGCTCTCTTGGCATTTAATCTCTTTTTCTCCATACCAGGCCCAGCAAATCCTCATTCAAACCATGCTGGGATTTTACCTTAATTATTGGTCTTGTTGCTGGAGAGAGAAGTGGAGATAGACACTGAGTAGAGTAAGCTTCAGAGTCCTGAGAAGTTAATCTTGAGTTCATATCACTTTCCATAGCTCAAATATTACCCCACTCACCACAGTTTCTTAAGTTACATTAGCAGGTTTCTTAGGCCTGATAAATACCATAGCAAGAGGCAATGGAAACAAGTCTGAAAATGCCTAACCACTAGAAAATATGCCTTTATTTTAGTACTAGTAGCTAGAAAAAGTTCAGAGGCAAAATGAAAATTAGGAGACTTTTCATACAAAGGAGGGCATCTTAGCTAAGATCAGCTTTAACAAATACTGCTACTTCTTTCCCAATATCATTGTTTTCCTTCTTCCTTATTAATATAATCCTGATTTTTATTCTAGCAAATTGCCACTCAATATAGAGACATTCAACAGCCTCCTTTGCAGCTATGTTAGCTATATAAATTCTGGCTAAGGAGATATAAATGAAAGTGATATGTGAGACTTCCAGAATTTTTCCAGATAGATTGGAGGAGACTGTGCTCCATTTTAATTTTCTTCCTCCTTGAACACAGAAATAATGGCTAGAGCTCTAGTAGCTATCTTGCAAGGAGATTTAATCTTTGGGCTTAAATATTGCTCACGAAATTTGATAATTACAGAGCATTTTATATTCAAATTTACATTTTATTATTGGAATATCATTAAGTTGACCTCTTATTATTTCACTATCCTAATATTTTCATTTGATTTTATTATAGAAACTCTGAGTTGCCTATTTTTGACAGCATGATTGAGTATGAGAAATAGAAAGAGTACATTTTCAGCCTTGGGTATAAATTGGCCTTTGGAGTTGATGTGCTTAATGTACTATGTAATCATTTTCAGATCAAAATCAATTCAGTCCCCAAATCAATTAGGACTCAAGTCTTTACTATCCATCAGTGGTTATAAGAGGAGACTCAAAGGAAAATAGTGTTGGAGGAATGGCCTCATGAACATGAGGGCAGTACTGTCTGATGGACTTCTACTTTCCTAGAACAGTCATAGACCCTCAGAGTCCTTAAGTCTTATGGTTAAGATCAATTAGTTAAAATAATGGAAGCCTTAGGAATAATTTTGGGTACATGGCAAGGTTTACTCTTCACTGCTGATGTTTCTATTTTCACTGATGAAGCTTTATGAACATTATGCTCTTGGGAACTCCCTTCCCTCTTTCTCACTGCCCCAGTGGCGATAGAATGATTTAACTGACTAGGAATAGGAAAGGAAAAAGACACACATAGGCCAACACCTTGCCTTCTCCTTCCTCTTGTGAATAAGTTGCCTGAAGTATGCACATGTCCTTATCACTGCTGTATGTGGCAGTTCAGCACTCTTTCTGCCTTGGTAGGTAAGTCAATCATACTTGAGAATTCAGTTTTGGGAAGTCCACTTGCCTACAATATAACACAATCCCAAGTATAAAACAACATGCACTTAAAAAAATACATAATACATAAAGGTTGTGTTGAATTATAAAATAAACATCTGTGTAACAATCACCAAATAGAACATTGCCATCACCTCTGTGTTTCCTTTCTGGATCTGATGCCATCCCTACAAATAAAGATACCATTATCTATATTTTATGCATGCTTTTCTTTGCACTTTTAACACACATATGTGTATTACTAAACACTATAGTTTTGCCCAAATCTGGGTTGAATTGGGTTCCCCTTAAATTTTAAATGTTGAAATACTAAACCTTGATATCTCAGAATGTGATCTTATTTAGATAGGAGTCTCTACAGAGGTAATCAAGTTAAAATTCGGACATTATGGTGGGCCTTAAAAGAAAAGATGGGTGCTTTATAAGGAGAATAAAGTTGGACATATATAGAGGGAAGGTCATATGAAGACACAGGGAGAAGATGATCATCTACAAGCCAAGAAGATTTACCTGGAACAGATCTTTTCATCACAGCTCTCAGAAGAAACCAACCCTGCTGACACCCTTATCTCAAACTTCTAGCCTCCAGAACTATGAGACAATGCATTTATGTTGTTTAAGCCATCTAGTCTGTGATACTTTGTTTCAACAGCCCCAGAAAACTAATAGAGACTTATGCAGTATGTATGCTTTACTGTCTGACGTCTTGCACGCAATTTCGTGAGAGTCATTCATGTTATTGAATGTAGTGGTAGTTTATTTTCATTGTTTTATTTCATCATATGAATATTATAAAAATAATTGATCAATTTCATCAATTTTGTTATTGATGAATATTTATTTTCTATACCCTCATCCAGCCAGTCAAACCATTCTCGCTGATCATAAGTCCACATATGTTACAATCTTGAACCACTTCTTTCTCCATACAAAGTGGATGATAGATTTACTGTTCAGTGATCTGCCCATTGGAAGAATTTTCTCTCACCACTGTCTTTCAAGACGATCTTTGACAGAGGCTATACTATAGCTGTTATCCTTGTTAAGCTTGTATTCACAATCGGAACCAACAAATTTGTTTGAGTCAGGGTTCTCTGGTTCGCAACCACATGTTCCGCATTTCCATCTTAGATCTCACCAGAAGCACTTTTAACATTCATGGGTCTACCAGTATTCTCTTCATGATGATATATGTATTCCCTAATGTGACAGAAGATTTCTCTCCAGCTCTCTTCTGTCTGAGCCCTTATCAAATTTGCAATCTCTTTAAAGCAATCTACCCTTTTTCTAACATGCAACTTAAAACTTTTTCAGTCTCTATTGAATACCCAGTTGTAAAGCTACTTACACATTTTTAGGTATTTTTTACAGCTGTACCCCACTTTTTGGTACCAAATCTGTATTAGTTTGCTAGGGCCATCATAAACAAAGTACCGCAAACTGAGTGACTCAAACAACAGAAATTTATTTTCTCACAATTC
>NW_011888803.1:4294939-4302075 GCF_000151845.1 Pteropus vampyrus | reverse complement strand
AGACCCTCAGAGTCCTTAAGTCTTATGGTTAAGATCAATTAGTTAAAATAATGGAAGCCTTAGGAATAATTTTGGGTACATGGCAAGGTTTACTCTTCACTGCTGATGTTTCTATTTTCACTGATGAAGCTTTATGAACATTATGCTCTTGGGAACTCCCTTCCCTCTTTCTCACTGCCCCAGTGGCGATAGAATGATTTAACTGACTAGGAATAGGAAAGGAAAAAGACACACATAGGCCAACACCTTGCCTTCTCCTTCCTCTTGTGAATAAGTTGCCTGAAGTATGCACATGTCCTTATCACTGCTGTATGTGGCAGTTCAGCACTCTTTCTGCCTTGGTAGGTAAGTCAATCATACTTGAGAATTCAGTTTTGGGAAGTCCACTTGCCTACAATATAACACAATCCCAAGTATAAAACAACATGCACTTAAAAAAATACATAATACATAAAGGTTGTGTTGAATTATAAAATAAACATCTGTGTAACAATCACCAAATAGAACATTGCCATCACCTCTGTGTTTCCTTTCTGGATCTGATGCCATCCCTACAAATAAAGATACCATTATCTATATTTTATGCATGCTTTTCTTTGCACTTTTAACACACATATGTGTATTACTAAACACTATAGTTTTGCCCAAATCTGGGTTGAATTGGGTTCCCCTTAAATTTTAAATGTTGAAATACTAAACCTTGATATCTCAGAATGTGATCTTATTTAGATAGGAGTCTCTACAGAGGTAATCAAGTTAAAATTCGGACATTATGGTGGGCCTTAAAAGAAAAGATGGGTGCTTTATAAGGAGAATAAAGTTGGACATATATAGAGGGAAGGTCATATGAAGACACAGGGAGAAGATGATCATCTACAAGCCAAGAAGATTTACCTGGAACAGATCTTTTCATCACAGCTCTCAGAAGAAACCAACCCTGCTGACACCCTTATCTCAAACTTCTAGCCTCCAGAACTATGAGACAATGCATTTATGTTGTTTAAGCCATCTAGTCTGTGATACTTTGTTTCAACAGCCCCAGAAAACTAATAGAGACTTATGCAGTATGTATGCTTTACTGTCTGACGTCTTGCACGCAATTTCGTGAGAGTCATTCATGTTATTGAATGTAGTGGTAGTTTATTTTCATTGTTTTATTTCATCATATGAATATTATAAAAATAATTGATCAATTTCATCAATTTTGTTATTGATGAATATTTATTTTCTATACCCTCATCCAGCCAGTCAAACCATTCTCGCTGATCATAAGTCCACATATGTTACAATCTTGAACCACTTCTTTCTCCATACAAAGTGGATGATAGATTTACTGTTCAGTGATCTGCCCATTGGAAGAATTTTCTCTCACCACTGTCTTTCAAGACGATCTTTGACAGAGGCTATACTATAGCTGTTATCCTTGTTAAGCTTGTATTCACAATCGGAACCAACAAATTTGTTTGAGTCAGGGTTCTCTGGTTCGCAACCACATGTTCCGCATTTCCATCTTAGATCTCACCAGAAGCACTTTTAACATTCATGGGTCTACCAGTATTCTCTTCATGATGATATATGTATTCCCTAATGTGACAGAAGATTTCTCTCCAGCTCTCTTCTGTCCGAGCCCTTATCAAATTTGCAATCTCTTTAAAGCAATCTACCCTTTTTCTAACATGCAACTTAAAACTTTTTCAGTCTCTATTGAATACCCAGTTGTAAAGCTACTTACACATTTTTAGGTATTTTTTACAGCTGTACCCCACTTTTTGGTACCAAATCTGTATTAGTTTGCTAGGGCCATCATAAACAAAGTACCGCAAACTGAGTGACTCAAACAACAGAAATTTATTTTCTCACAATTCTGGAGGCTAGAAATCTGAGATCAAGGTTTCAGCAGTGTTGGTTTCTTCTGAGGCCTCTCTCCTTGACTTGTAGCAGTGGTTGTAGCAATTGCTGTTTTTTCGAAACATCTTCAAAGTCTCATACAGGTACATTCCCTTTTATCAGTACTTACTCCCAATTCACTGTCAATTAAAGTTTTACGATATGGTCAACACCTGTGTACCAAGGGCTGCCTGTGTACCACCTACTACTCTTGATGGAGCTTCCATTGCCAGGGCGGCGGTAAATGAAATAGAATCAAATTCTAAATTGTCAGATACATTCTCAGACCATTCTCAGACCACCAGCTATTATTACAGGCTGGTTTCTCCAGAAGCCCATGCTGAGATGAAACTTGGGGTATGCAATGTTTTTAGGGACTAACACCTATAAGGGAAAAAAGATTGTAACAAGATTGGGCAGAGAAAAAGGTGAAGTGAGATACAGGCCTAATTATGTCTTAGCAAACCTGGAAGGCAAGTTCTAGCAAGCATCTAAGGCCAAAATGGGCGGGCCTTTAGAGCCCTGTCTCGCACAGTAACTAGGTATGGCTGTGAGAGGCTGCCTGGGAAAGTAACTTAGATGATGAGCTCTCCGTAGCTGAAGTGAAGGAGCTGATAACTGGAGACTGTTGGCTGACTTGACAAGAAGCCTCCAGACAGCAGGTTTTTCCTTGAATGGCGGCAGATCTCCAAGACCAGCAAAGGTACATTTTCTTCTCAGAAGCAGAATATTTGGGTGATAGATTATGTGTACCGTTAACTTTACCCCATAATGCAAAACTCTTTTCCAAATTAGTTGTAGTACTTACATTCTTCTTAAGGTGTACGAGAATTTTTAGTTGCTTTACTTCTATGTGAACACTTGGTATTTTCTGTTGTTTTCATTTTAACTGTTTTGGTAGGTCTGTAATGATGTTATAATTTGGCATTAATTTTCATTTCACTAATTGCTAATGAAGTTATGCTCTTTTGCATTTTTATTAGCCTCTTGGATAAATTCTTGGTGAAGTGATTGTCAGAGGTTTTTGTCCACTAAAAAAAACTGTGTTGTATTCTGTTAATAAGTCGTTTGTCAGTTATATGTGTTGCAAATCTTTTTAAAAAAAATTCTGAAGCATTTAATGGTATGTTTTGATAAAGAGACTTCATTTTTATGTAGTACAATTTATAACTCTTTTTTCTTACAGATAATGCTTTTGTGTTTTGTTTAGAAAGCCTTTCACTATCTTAGCATCATAAACATGTACTCCTGCATTACCCGCTAAAAGCATTTTATTTTGCTGTAGACCTGCAACTCACTTAGAATTAATTTTTGTGTATGATGTGAGGCAGGGGAGAATGTCTAAAAATCTTTTTCCATATAGAGCTACTTTTATCCCAGCACAATTAACTGAAAAGACTATGGATAATTTCCCAACTGCTATAGCAACAAATAATCCTTAAGTTTTAGCAGCTTTGAATCACAAAGTTTACTTCTCATTTACACTCCTTGTCCTTTGAGGCTGGGCTCTTGCTTTATGCTACAGCCTCTATCTGGAACATTGCTGGTCTTTGTGGCACAGGGAAGAGGAGGAGGGAATAGACGTGTAAATCTTTGCCCTGACGTGATGCTAACTTCTCATATTTCATTGGCCAAAGCTGGTACATGGGCAACATTTCAACAATTTTGTGTACTTATTATCTTCTTGTAGGGAGGGCCAACAAATTTTAGTGACTACTAATGTATTCTTTCACACACTTTTGCAATAAAACAAGCATGTATCAATGAACCTTACAGCTTTTTATCATTCTTTTCTTTTCCATTCAATCTTTGCACTAATTTAATTACTGTTTAATTACTGGAATTTTATATGTTTCCATACCCAGTGTAGTCATCTCCTAATCTGGTTCTTCAAGAATGTCTTGTCTCTTCTTGACCTTTTGCATTTGTATTTAAAAAAAACTTATTTAACAAATTTCACAAGACAAAAAAAGGGTTTGGATTTTGACTGGGATTTTGTTGGCTTTGAAGTGAAACCATTATGAAGTGAAACCATTCATCATTTCTTCTGTTTGGGGAATATAATAAAACATCTGCATTAGTTAGTACATTCATAACATGCAATATTCTATAGTAGTAAATAAACAAGACATTGTCCTAAGTACTGAGATTGAAACTGAATTTGGAATTCCAATCCTCTTTGAGATCAGGAGATTGAGAGAAAAGTTGTAAAAATTTCAGATTAATTAAGAACAAGGGTTTGATGTCAGAACATATCAAATTACTAATTTGAGTCCAATAATTATTTTTGATCACATACTCACAATATTTTGCTAGGTATTGTAGGAAGTACTAGAGTTGAATTCTAAACTTTAGAAGGAACCTAATATAAAGGTCAAAGTAATAAATGCCTTGAAGAAGCAACAGATGTAGTTCTAGAAGAATAAGAGTAAGAAATATTGCTTCTTGCTATTGAAATCAAACAGGGCATAATGAAAAAACTAGGATTTGATGAGGAGCCCTGGAACAAAATTAAGAAATGGATGAAAGGGCATTCAAGGCCTTGCCTTGTAATGATGACTCATCACGATTTCCCATTGATTTATAGGGCTTCCTTAGGAGTTCTGGCCCCTTAAAGAGGCTGGCCCTTTAAATTGTGGAAGTTATTTTTATTTCAGGTAACAAATTCTGAGAAAAGGAAAAGTATAACGGCTGCATTTATTATGAGAACAAATTCATAAATGGATATATAATTAGGCATTTAAAATTTTGTTTGCTGAATTTCAAATCACACATTCAGAGAAAATCCATTACAAATGAATTATGAGTTTAAAATTTTTTGCAGAGCTTTCTTACTTTAATTTATTTACTCTTTGCTTTGGGAATTAATTGTAAAATCTACATTAATAAAACATTGAGGGCAAGCTTTCTAAATGTATATCAAAAAATTCCTGTTACGCTTCCCTTACTAACTATAGCCAATCTCTTTGTGCAAATAATAAAGTGATAAAATTAATATGATATGTCATTGTGCACTATGAATGTAAAGGCTAATTTTTAGTTATTGTGTAGTATAAACATCATTGCACCTTAAAATTGGTATTTTTAAAGTCCTGACTTGAAATTTCAAGGACTATTTAAGAAATTTTAGTTTATTTCTATATATTAATCACTTTAACCTATTTAAAAATTACCTGTTTATTTTAATATCACATAAACAAATTTCATATGTTTCTGAAATTTAATATATCATTAAATAATAAAAATATTCACTTATCTAAACAATTTTAAGGAAGATAAAATAAGTTTTTGCATTGATCATAATGTTAAGCATCTAGGATTATATATGAGGTGCATTTATGGATAGTTCTTTTTGTAAAATAGCTGTCAAAAACATTTTGACTCAAAACCAGAGTAATTTTCACTAAGGATGACAGACAGAATGAAGTTCTTTGGTAATAGTTAAGTTACAGATCTAATTCCCACACATAGTAATTGGAGTGCTTTGGTTTTTTATAGCTGTACTTTCCACAGCTATCCTAGCCAAATATTTTATCAATGTTTGCCTTGACTTTAATAGGGAATAGCAGCAAGAGTTTGTAGAAAATTCAGTAAAAAAATATATTATCACAAATAAGCAAAATTTAACATAAAGTGTATGATCTAATGCAGGTTATCAATAGAATCATTTTTATACACAAAATTCACTATTAGTAATGCAAAATTAGTAAAGCTAGAAACTGGAGGTACATGTAAAAAAGGACCCATCAGGATAAAGATTTGCAAAGCAATAACTTTGCTCAAAAGAAAGCTTGGCTTTCTTGCCCTCCGTTCTTGCCTGATTTTAGTATTGTTTATTTTCATCGTTTTCTTTTAATACTACCTTTGATTACTTATGTATGTTCCATTTCTACTTTCACCATAAATATGATTTTAGATGTAGTTTTTTCATAAATTGCCCTCAGTTCAAGAATGTTTTTTCATTTTTAGTTTGTTGAGAATTTAAACATGAATGTTACATTTCTTTAAAAATATTTTTCTTCATTTAATGCAATTATTGAATGCCTTTTTTATTTATTAATATGGTATATTAAATTAATTGATTTTTCAGATGTTAAACCAACTTTGCATCCTAGAGATAAATCCCACTTGACTATAATGTATAATCCTTTTTATATGTTGCTGAATTTCCTATGTTCCTAAAGTTCATTGAAAATATATTTTGATGTCAAAATTTGTGAAGAATTTTGATCCCTAGTTTTCTTATGAATTCTATGGCTGACTTTTGGTATCAGGGTAATACTGAATTCATAGAACGACTAGGAAAGTATTGTGTCCTCTATTTTTTTGGAAGAGTTTAAAGGTTTGGTATTATTTCTTCTTTAATTATTTGATAAAATTCTCTGGTCAAGCCATTTGGCCCTCAGCTTTTCTTTGTGAGAACATATATTTTCAGTTCTGTTGGATAAATATCTAGGAGTAGAATTACTGGGTCATATGCTAATTCTATGCTTTAAGTTTTGAGAAACAGAAACTTTCTGCAACGGCAGGTTATTGATTTTTAATTTTTTTCTATTTTATTAGCAATCAAAGATACCAAGTTTTCCTAGATACTATTTTAGTTGCATATCATAATTGATATATTGTATTTTCATTTTCACAGTTTGAAAAACTTTCCAATTTCTCTTCTCATTTTTTCATTTACCCATAGGTTTTTGTGTCTTATTTAGTTTCTCAATACTTGGGAATTTCCTCAATTTCTTTCTGCTGTTGATATCTAATAGGTTTAAAAAGTAGATATTTCAACTATAATGTGTAATTTCAATTCTTTTACATTTATTTGAACTTATTTTGTGGCCTAACATATTGTTTACCTTGGGAGATGTTTCAGTGTGCCTGAAAAGATGTGCATGTTGTTGTTGGATGAAATTTTCAATAAATATCAGTTAGGTCCAATTGGTTGATAATATTGTTCAAGTCTTCTATATCTTTGATAATTTTCTCTTTAGCTGTTCTATCAATTAATGAGAATGTGTATGAAAGCCTCCATCTATTACCATTAAATTATCTGTTTCTCTTAAATTCTGTCAGTTTTTGCTTTATGCATTTTGAGGTTGTATTGTTAAATGTGTATGTCATTGTTATATTCCTGATTAATCTTTCCATTATTATGAAATGTCCCATTTACCTCTAGAAACAATTTTTTAAAATATCTATTTGTCTGATATTAATATAGCCACTCCAAATTTCTTATGACTGTTGTTTGTATG
>NW_011888803.1:4289803-4293519 GCF_000151845.1 Pteropus vampyrus | reverse complement strand
ATTTTTAGCTGCAAACTTGGAAATTATATTATAGCAAATCTAGATTCTGATTTCCCCTCTTCTCGAGTGGGTGTTATTTTTGTTTGTTTTATTTGCTTAGTAACTTGCAAGGATCATTCATGTAGAGTCTCAGTGTGTGGCCACTCATGTCTCTATTCAGGTTTTTCTTTTATTTATAAGCCTGACATCTTAGAGGTGAATCAGCATAGCTCAGTTAGTCAGACCAGGATTGGTCAAAATTGTGTTTAAACACCTTGCGCCACATAAAATCTATCATCTTTGCCAGTGAATTTGTGTGTGGATTAGGAAATGCATTCAAAATGCAGGCAGTTTACAGGTATGCCCTAGCTTTTACTTTTTGTTGGGTTATCTCATGTCTCCCTCTGCATCAGGCCTCACATTCAGTCATACATAAATAGGTAGTGAGGGAACTCTCTGGTGTCTCCTGAGTATGCATGCATCCTTGGGCACATGTAAATACATGTCAAAATCCAATATTGTTGTCTTGTTCTTTGGATATACACATTAAATTTCTGGTTAGTATACTAGTCTGTTGCCTGACACACAGGCATCAAAACTTTTGACTAGTTGTGATGTTGGTCTCCCTTAAAGCATTTCCACCAAGATTAATATCATTTCAATAGCACCCTTGGGGATGTGTCTTGCTCCAAATTAAGGCAGCACCTTCTAGCAGCAGAGGTTAATCTCACTCTGGTTGAACTACTGAGTGATGGAGCTGGGAGTGGAGGTGGGATAGGAGCAATATTAGGCTAATACAGAGTCCCACAAAGTCCCACAGAGTCCCACTGTTTTTATCTGAATTTCAGTAGTTTTTTCTTGAATTAAAGCTTCTGATTTGTCGTATGCCTTTGGTTGATTTTTAGAAAACTGAAACTGTTGTTTCGACAATTTTGTGTAGTTTTATCATTACTTTATCATTACTTTCTGTGGAGGGTATTTGCTGAGTTTCTCACTCCACCATTCTAAGAGTCCTGCCTCTATATCATTTTTATTGTAAAAAGCAAAAGCTCTCCAAGAAGCCCATTGTAACTTCTAAGTATACATCAATGAACAAAACTGTGTCACATGGCTCTTTTTTTGGTACAAGGGAAATTGGTCAGGAGGAGTAATTAGCTTTGGTAGCCACTGTCTTGAAGGCTGACAAGTGAGAAAATGTATATCCAGAAATAAGATTTCAGTTAGACAGACACCATTAGATGTCGAACTGCTCCAACTACTATTACCTTAAGTAGGAAATACAAGTAGTCTTTTTAACACTTTTATAGCACTGTTTCAAAGGCAATTGAGCATTAATTTCATTAGGACTTAAGTTCAAAGATTTAGAGAAAAAGCAAGAAGTCTAGTTATTTTGTAAGGCATACAGACTATGATGTTAAACTACCTGGATTTTACTTTGGATTTACTAGTGTTGTTACCTTGGACAAGTTACATAACCACTCTATTCTTTAATTTCTCCATATGTCAAATGTGGGTAGTAATTATTTTGTCTTTAAGAGTTGTAATAAGCATTAAGTGCCTATAAAGAACTTTTCCCAGTATCTAGCACACAGCTGGTGTTTAGCAAATGTCAACTTCCTGTGCTCAGAGGGCACTTTTTAGGAAACCCAATCCAAATTAATATGGAATTCTTCCTTTGTTCTCACGGAGTGATTTCCAATGATAAAACTGGAAGGAGGAATGCTTTGATTTTATGTCAGCCATGGAGTTCTCTAAGGACTGGCTTTTTCATGTAGAGAAATGCCTGGACACTGAATGACACTGAAACTAGGCAAGATACCAACTGATATTGCAGCTAAACTCTATTTTCTTCTGGGATTGAGTCACCCAACCAACATATGAGGCTTGGAACATTATATGAAAGCTGGAGAAATCATAGTAGATTTTTTACTATTCAGGCTATGAGATGGGGAGAAAGAATAGAAACATACTGATAGAAAAATGTTACATAAAACAACATACTGGCCACTTTAGTTACTATATATGTATATACATATTATATACATGTATATTATACATATATTATATATATATACATGTATATATATATAATATATGTTTCTCATGGTGATCAGATTCTCAATAGATTTCTGATATTACAAAATAATAGTTCATTTTGTAATAATTGGAAAGAAAATGAAAAAAATAAATGAGATTCCATGAATATTCTGAGAGTAACTTGCAGTCAGAAAAATAAATCAGCATGTAGATATGTATGCCATAATCCAATTTCATTTTCAGTCAGCCAAAAGTAATTGATAAAATTAGTTATAGTGAAAATAAGTCTTTTAAAGATAATGCCCTTTGCATTCATGATGAATTACTGATCACTGGAGATATCTATGAGTAATTATAAAAAAAAAATTTGTAATAAGAAAGTAAAAGTTTTGGTCATGTTTTAAAATGAAAAAAAAAAAAAAAATAGTGCAGTGCAGTCTGAAATTTATCTCAGGGAACCAGAACTTTTTTGATGAATCAGGAATGGAAATGAAGCTACTTCCAGTATGGCTTCATTTAAACATGAAACAATGGGAGCCATCTTCTGTTATGAATACTGCAATTACCACAGTTCTTGCCAAATTTTCCACCCACTGCTTATTATCTCATTATTTCTCTAGAGAAGCAATAGCTAAATATATCATTGTTGATGATACAGACAGTGTGAATAAATTTGCACTTTTAAGTGGGGAGGGCAGATAGGGGCAGGTGTATTGTGTGCACACTGGGATGACAGTGATAATGTTTTATAACTGGTCTCCTCTGAAATTTAGGTTACTGTAAATGTTATGTACCTCTTTCATATCCCCAATTTCATTCCTGAAAATTGCTAACCACCTTTCCATCGCTTCTTTCCTACCTCATAACAGCTGAACTATAACTGCTCTGTTTCCTGATTACCTGAAACTGAGATCAGGATTGGTACCTAATAAATCCTCAAACTCTGTACCAGCATTGTGTAGCCATATGGCAATTTCAGAAAAGCTAGTCAAAACCTATGAGAGGTAAAAATGTACAGACTTTTCAGCAAAATTCATTACAAGGAAAAAGTCCTGAGTAAGACACACATCAATTATGTCATGTTGCTGCAATTTCATTGTGTATGTATGGCAAAGGTGTAATTCTCTCAAGTTGAATGGGGAATTGAGAAAGGTTCTATTCACTCTTAGGTGACCATTTAAGACTTATCGGGGGTACAGCACAGCTATAAAGAAAAAAACAGAGATGACAACTGAGGCTGAAGTTGCAGAATGAAATAGGGGGAATGGAAATGATGAAAAAGGCTGAGCGGAAGAATTTCAGTATTATACTTCAAGCATAAGATGTGTTGTTCAGTAAATGCCTGGTTGTAAAGCATCTTGTAATGCTATGAAATTGAATCTAGTATAAGACCTTTGCATGTAGGAACACTCAAGGATTGAAGAATTCATTTGAAAATTTCTTCTATCCTGTGAATTTTGTATAGGTGTATGTTTTACAATTTGAATCTGAGATAAAGGATGAATTAAAGATTCTCTGCATATATGGACTACATATACAGTAGGATCACAGTACACTAAAAGACAGCAGAATATGAGAGTTAAGTGTCAGAGCCAAACTATATTTGAATTCCAGCTCTACCACTTACTACTAGGTGTGTGATCCATCCGCAAGTCATTTTGCCTCTCTCTGCTTTAGCATCCTCATCATTCATTTAAGAA
>NW_011888803.1:4257303-4284803 GCF_000151845.1 Pteropus vampyrus | reverse complement strand
TTAGGGGCCAGTCAGAAGTCAACAAAAAGACCTTATGAGCTTGATGTAGGAGGCTCACAGGAAGAACTAAATCATGAAGGAGGATGGGATAGCTGTCAGGGAGATGGAGAAGAACCCCCAGTAAGCAATAACTACTTCTCAAGCCATTCTAAACACATCTAGCTAAAAATATGCAATCAAATCTTCTAAGAACTGTGTCTCAGAAGCCTGGTTTTTCAACCAAAACTTGGCAATTAGTAGTTGAAAACCATATTTATTGTCTAAAAACCACCCACGAGTACTTTGACATTTATTGTACATAAGAGAATATACAACCTTAATCTGAACCAAAAAGAAGGGAAAACAAAAGTCATTTGCAATAATTTCAATCAAGTTTCTCCAAATATCAGACTACTGAGTGACTATGTTAAATCCAATAAATAATATCTTGAGTAATAATTGTTCACTGTATTTTTTTAAATTTGTGTTCCTGATTTTATATACACGGATGTGTTTCGCTGTGAAGAAACCTGTGCTCCTAACTGCTTAGAATGACTTTACTTCACTATGCTTCCCATGTTAGAATATTTAAACTATTTTTTATAGTTGCTTTTTAAGATTTATTCTTTATGAAATATGATGGATAAGAAAATAACTTTTAAGGAGTGCCTTGACATACTGAATGAAGGTCTGAGAAATACATAATGGCAAATCTTCAAGAGAAATAGATTGATGACCTACTGAGAAAAGTAGAGTGAAGAAAGTATATCCTTATTGAGGAATGTTATATCCTTATTGAGAATATGATTATTATATCCTTTTTGAGGAAGAAAGAGAATATGGAGAAATGTGCCTAACTAGCTTTAATTGTGCCATACCCTGTTTTAACAATTCATCACCTCCACCATTTTTTAAACTGAGTTTCTCAAATTACTAGTAAGTACTCTTTCACATGTTAATATATGTTCCTTAAAAAAAAGAAATGCTACCTAAAATAATACCAGTTAATTTGTTTACTAGGGCTTCAGTAACAAAGTACCACAAACTAGGTGGCTTATACAACAGAAATTTACTTTCTTATATATCTGGAGGCTAGACATCTGAGATCAAGCGATGGCAGGGCTGACTCTTTCTGAGGCCTTTCTCCTTGACTTGTAGATAGTAGATAATCTTCTTTCCTTATGTGCTCACATCATTTTCCCTCCTTATGTCTCTGTGCCCAAATTTTCTCTTATTAAGGTATCAGTCATATTGAAAAAGGTTCATCCTACTGACCTCATTGTAACTTAATTAACTGTAAAGACTCTGCAAATATGGTCACATTTTGAGGTACCGAGTGTTAAGACTTTATTGTATAAATTTTTGAGGGGACGCAATTCATCTCATAACACCCATATTAAGTTTCTACTGCTGTATAACTGTATTACAACAAAGTTAGTGGCTTACAACAGTGAATCTGTTATCTCACAGTTTCTGTGGATCAGGTATCTGAGCATAGTTTAGCTGGGTCTCCTAAAAGACTATAAGCAAGATATCATTCAAGGCTGTGGTTTCCTCTCAAGGCTCTGCTGGGGGAGGATCTGCTTCTAAGCTTGTGTAGTGGTTATCAGAATTCAGTTCCTTGTGACCCATTGCACTGAGTGCCTCAGTTTCTTGCTTGTGATCTCCAAAAGCCACTTTCAGCATCTTGACACATGAGTCTCCTCAACATGGTCAACTTGCTCTGTCACAACCAGCAAGAGAGAATGTCTTCTAGCAAGATTGATATTACAGTCTTACATAAAGTAACCATGGAAGTGACATCCCATCACCTTTGCCATAATTTATTGGTTAGAAACAAGTCACGTGCCCTGTGTACACTCAAGAGGAGGGGATTACACAAGGATTTGAATACTAGAAAGTAGGGATCATAGAGGCCACCTTAGATTCTTTCTACCATAATCCTCCCTTAGAAAGTTATAATGGTTTAAACACATTAAAAGCTTTGGGAACACCATATGGAAATACTCTGTTAGACTACTAGGATGAAGTATATTCCTTATCTCAGCATATAAGACTTTCACCACTTTGCTTCCAATCTACTTTACCAGGATGATGTTGTTATATAACCCTTATATAACATGTAACTCTGTATACTGTAAAGCTCACTCTTTCCTATATTTGCCCTAAATTTTCCATCTGGAACTTTACTAATTTTCCTTTCCTTTTTTTTTCTTCACATTTTCAAAGCTTATTTCAAATTTCACTAGTTCCGTGAACATTTCATAAACATTTCCAGCTGGATTCACATATTCCTTTATTCATTTACTCAACAAATAAGTGTTTGAGAATATGATAAGATGCTAGGCATAGAATTTATATCAATGAAGAAATCGGATATGGTCCTGTTCTCTTGAAATTTATTTTCTAAAAGAAGAGACAGGCAAGAAAAAAGAATCAGTTATAAAAGTGCAGATAGAAATATTTAGTATGCAGGAAAATAACAGGGTACTCTTAGAAAGAAAAATAATAAGAGCCTAATTTTGTTTGGGATAGTCATAAAAGCTGCAGAGAAAGTGACTCAAAGGTGAAGGAAAAGTAAGATGATGATTCTAGGCAAAGAAGAGCCTGTACAGAGTCCCTGTGTTGGATCAGAGTTTGGTATTCTGGGAAAGGAAGGATGATGTAGTTGAAATGCAATGAGCATGCAGTAAAAGTAAAGAGGTAAGTAGGGCCCAGATGGTTACAGGCCTTGAAGGCCACTTAACAGTTTTGTATTTATGTTAAGTGCAATGAGCAACCAGTAAAGAACTTTAAGAAGGAAAGCAACACTATTTGATTTATGGTTTTAAAATATCACTCATGTTCTTCATGAACGGATCGAATATGGATAAAGATACAAAGAGCAATTAACATAAAGCTTTTAGCGTATATCTAGAAATTAGTTAATGGTAGCATGGTCTAAACCAGAAGTCAGTAAACTATGGCTCCTGGATCCAAACTTACCTGTGACCTGCTTTGTATAGCCTATAAGCTAGAAATGTTTTTTTGCATTAAAGGTTGTAAAAAATAAAGAAGAATATATAACAGAGATTACAAATACAGAGACCACGACACATAAAATATTTACAGAACAGCTTGCTGACTCTGGATCTAGACAAACAGTAATAGTTGATACGTAAAGAAGTAGATGGAATTGAGATATATCTGGATGCAGAGAATTTGGTAATGGATTAGATGTAAGAATGAAGAAGGAGATTTGAAGGAAAATATTTAAGTTCTGAGTTGAACAATAGAGTTGGTGGAAATGCCATTGTATAAAATGTAGGACTAAACGTGGAGTGATTTGTGAGGAGGGAAAATGAAGAGTTCTGTTTCAGATACAATATGTCCTATCTGGGTGCTCTACCACCATTGCTATATTTTGGAAAATTTTCTGCTTTATAACTTATGCCTTCCTGAGATAGAAGCAAAAAAATACCGTCCTTGGTTTTCTTTGCAACTTGATGTTATGTCCATAAATCACATAAGCTCATGGAAGAGGTCATTTGGCTCTCGAGAATATATTTTCTAAGAGACTCTGTTACTTCCTCCCATGTATCAGATGTGGGAGAAGTGAATGCAAGATTATCTTCCTAATTAGAACATCAAGGTTGGTGGTCAGTTGTGGAAAACTTAAGTTTATGTCAGTCATGCACATAGTAGCTTCAGGAGTTTGATAACAGCAGCAGCTGCAGTGGTTTTCTCAATAGGCCAGTCCTATATTGTGGTTCTGATTATTTTCCCTAGAAATTTAGCCTTGAATCCGGTTTTCCAGCTCTTTCAACAATTCTATGAGCTTCTCAATATGCTTTATAAAATTCTTTTTGATTTTTCAACCAGTCAGTTTCTGTTGCTTGCAACTAAGAACCATGACTGATAAAGACATTTAATTTGATATGCCTGTGGGACATTCATGTGAAGACATTAAATAGAGGGTTAGCTCTATAAGTCTGAAGCTCAGAGGAGAAGTCTTGGCTGGAAAGAGAAATTTGGGAATTGTCTGACTATAAATGTTATTTAAAACTACAGGAATGGATAAGATTGTTTAGTAATGGAGTGTAAAGTGGGGACTTAGGACTAAAAATGGAACAAATTAAACATATAGAAGTTGGGTTGAAAAAAAGCTTAATTTTCTTTTTTCTAAAGTCCCAGAGCATTTCATGCCTACAATAGTTAGTACATTCTGCTTCATATTATAGCTATTTGTCTACCTGTATGAAAATAATTTACTTGATTTTAGTTCCTTGAGGTAAATGGCTGTATAGTTTTCTTCATCATATTACCTCTAGTAGAAGACACATTGCTTTATGTAGAATAGGCATTCAGTATGTATTTTCACTTGAAATTCATTTTTCAATTTTAGTTAACATCCCCTTAGGTTTTTAAAAAAAATATATATATATATATAGGCACAAACTAATTTTGAAGCAATTGCTTTCTATATTGTGTGGGTTGTCTTTGGTCTGTTGGCAAGAAATATATAAAATCATTGTTTTGTTGTTCCCTGTAGGCATTTTCTCCACCATAGGGTGGACAATTATTGAACTTTCTTTCTTTCTTTCTTTTTTTTCTTTTTTCTTCTTTTTGTAATGCTCTTTAGAAGGCTTAATTGGGAAACCATTCATTCACTATATATATATATATATATATATATATATAGTTGCCTCTGGTTTCTTTGAGAAAGATGCCAGAAATCAGGTTTCCAAGGCATAAAATGTCTTTTAAACTGATGATTGGTTAGATAGTTCAATTATTCTTACCTCTATTTTAGAAAGGCACATTAATTAAGGCTAATGTCATTTATATTTATTTAAAATTCCTACTAAAATTCACATTTTTTGCTGTATAATAGGTTAATGTACTTAGATGTAATATTGGAAAAATTGAATTCTTATATTTAGATCACTTAGTATTTGCATATGTCAGACAGCTGTCTTAAATACTAACTTATTTAAAATCAATTATATAACTACTATGAGCTAGGCATTGTGCAGTTTTAGGAATACAAAGATAAATAAAAGAAGGCCTGCAAAGAATTCAGTCAATGTAAATAACACTGGACTGTGTTTGATTTCTTTGACTTACTCTGCTATTACCTTCAATAGTTCTTTTAATGAAATATATTTTTAAAGGCTCAATTGTGTACCTTTGTTTTCTGTGAATTTATATGTGGAACAAAAGCATTTCCTAACTTTCATGAAACCCTATCTTATTCTACTAAAAAGTAATTTTCAGCTGAGCATTATAAGGATACTGTAAAATAGGCAGTTCACTTTAAACACCCAAAGTTTCTCGCTATTCCTAGTGCCTTACCTTCTTCACAGATTTTTAAACATTTGACTCTTTATGGATACTCTTCAATCAAATTGAGGAATTGGGCTAAGTCATTGTCTGGTAAGTCCTTTTGTCCCTCTATGTTTACAGGTTGTCAAAGGACTTTCATATTCATTGTTTCATGTGATACTGGTAAACATGTAAAATTTAGGCCAGGTAGATAATATTGTCCCAATTAGCAGTCTCAACAGAACGTGGCTAGTAACTTGCTTTGCTGGGAATGTGATCTTAAGATTTTCATACCTTATCATTGTCATCCTACATTCTATAAACTAAATAAAATAAAATAAATGTGCCAAGGGAATAATAGCTATTGATAACTTTAGCTGTGATGTACAAACCAGAGATTGTGGGTTAGGATATTACTTTAAAATTTTAGAGTTTCTCAACACAAAATTCAGATCATTGAATGTAGACTTATTATACTTATTATAATTATTTTTTCAAATGGTACACATATTGTAAGTTATGATTCGATCAAACATATAAAGGAATAAAAGTCAATATAGAGACTGAGAGGTACTGGAGACTGATTCAAATAACATATTTGTAAAGAGGTATCCTCTGATCTAGGAGTGATATAACTATGTAAACAGTATTCTTCTTGTATGTCTAATTATAGAATCATATAAGGTAAAACATAGATCAGATAAGTGATTTGTCTGCTTAAAATCATTAGAAGGCTCCCATTACCTTTTTAGATTTTCCCAATATACTTAAAGATTTTGCAGAGTGTCTTTGAATCAATACTTGTGATTGACTATGGTGAGGATATGTGCAGTGGGGAAGAGAGTGGCCTCCTCTCTAAGTGTGACATGTCACATCCTCTATTGAGAATCACTGGTCTGCCAGTCATTTAAGCCCCCAAACAGAGCTGTCCTGACTGATATCCCTTTCCCACACTGGTCACTTAAACCTCATGTTCTGCTTTTCTCCTTTAAGATACTTATGTTTTAGCTACACCTGACTGATTGCTCTTTCCTGAATTTATAGCTCAGATGAACATCAGCCACTTCTGTTTCAAGACTCAACTGTTACTTCCTGTGTGAAGTCTTACCGAATTTCTTTTTCCCAGAAGATTGAAAATTTATATCTCCTCTTCTTGTATCCCTAAAATCTTACATAATGCCTAAAAACAGATTTACCTGTAAATATTCCACGAATGAATGAATGAATGAATGAATGTCTTTGACATCAGATTGCTGGTTAATATCTGCTGCAAGAAAATTATTTAGGGGGTTCACTGATTTTGTCCCTGTTTATACCTCTCATTGCTAGAGTATGAAATTCTAGCTTGATGGCAGACCATGAAAGTTGTAGGTATATTAAATAAATTCTTATTTTAAAAATCTTGTATTTTATACCAGATTGCCAAAACCATGAAATAACCTTGTGATAGGGGGTGTGGGAATGTGCTTGTTAAACATTTTTTTTTTCCTGAATGAATAAACATTTTCTAATCTCTATACTCTATTTAAAAGGTAACGATTCATTGCTTGGAAGTTTCTCTTGCTTATGTGTTCTAACGGCTAACATTCCACTTCAAAGAATAGTATGGACCACATTATTACTGTCTATTCAGTAGCTGCTCAGGAGGACCATTTACCATATGTAAATCCACATCTTGTCTTCTGGGTTCAAAACACAATTAACTTCTTGCTCTTTGGGGGAGAGCAGCTAAATAAATAAATAAATGAATGAATAAACAAACAAACAAATAAATAAATATTAAATTTGTTTCCTATGTAATTATGCTACCCAAAGAGTCAAACTACTCTCAACCTTTACATATAGGTCAACTGGAATAATTATTAATAATAATGCTTGATAGTATATATTTTAATGTTTTTCTCTCAGGAAATCAAATTGCTTTATACACAATATCTCATTAATCTACTCAAATTTTGTGAAATAAAAAGAATTGACTCTTTTTATGCTTATATTAAAGTATTATTCCTGCTCTCAGATGTAGCAACTCAAGCCCAAAGAGGTTAAGCAACTTGCCCAAGGTCATGTACTATGACAAGTGCTCATTTAGATTTTTTTTATTCTCAACTCCTGTACCTTCAGAAACAGTCCCTTCAGGCTTCATTGCATAGTATAGTGACCTATATCAGGGTTGAATTTTATTAAATAACACAAGGTTAAGCCCTTTACAAAAGAGGCCCTGAGTCAACAGGGATGCATTGCATCTCTGTTTTGTCCAAGGTCTTCTCCATATGAATGAACTGCCAGAATAATTTTATAGTTTATTGTTCTTTCAAATTTACAAACGCATTCCCCCTATTTACTGGCGAATGGTGAACATACAAATTTTGCTAAGCCATTGCAATGAGAAAAAAACAAGAATCTACTGTCAGCAGAATTTTTTTTTTTTTCCTAACTGCATTATTATACTACCCCAACGCTCTGCAACTTTGATGCTAAAAATGTAAATGAAAGGGAACAAAGTCTAAGCTGCTTGGATCTTCTAAATCAATAGCAAACATTATTTGAATATTACATTGAACAGCTGTAATACTAGTGTAACTTTTCAGCCCTGGGGCTGCAGCCATTAAGCCTAAAGAATGACAGTTCTAAGCCAAAACAGTATTTTGAAAGGCATTTCACTATCTGCTTCAAATAGTATTTCTACTCTAATGAAATTTAATATAAATTGATGAAAGAATTAAGCTCTCATCTATAATGAAGAAGCCAAGGACAGGCATATTGTTGGGATACTTTTGTTTTCTTTTGTACCAAAAAATTGATATTTAGCTGCAGGCAAGTTAAAAACAACACGATTCCAGAATATTTTAGGGAGAATAAGGCAACATTGCTTGAATGTGGCTTCAGCCAAAGGTTAGGTAAAATATAATAGGGACGAGCTTCACAACATGGAGTCTGTTTCTCAGTATTCTAACTCTACAGGAAAGCTTCCTGAAATCTCTCATTCTGCTCCGAGCAATCTTTGACTCTTTGGGTAATTAATTCTTTTCACTGAAATATGCTGTTCAAGCCCTGCTATATATTTTTGCCTACATCTAAAACTCCTGGAGAGTAACAGAGAATAAGGCACTGTCCCAATGGTGAGAATCACTCTTTAAAGATAAATATCTCCTCTATTTTATGTTTTGTTTAAATTGGAAAAGAACAATCCAACAAAGCCTGCACAGTGTCAGTGTTTAAGATCGAGTTGTTATGCTATTTACAAAAAAAGAGAAGAAAAAGGTGAAGAAAGAAAAGACCATGCACAGCAGAAACCATGAACCTTATTATGTGACTGCCTCCTATTTTACCAACTGATTTAAGATCTTTTTAAAAGCATGTATTTTTAGAACTTGGAAGCTCAACACAAATTGTAAGTAGATTGTAATGAATTGCTGAAATATGAAATCTTTAATGGAAATATCATCCGATTCTAAAATCCTACATCATAAGTATTTATTTTTTAACACATGATATGCTTTCAAAAAAAATCTAGGGCTTATAGAAGAGGATATGAAAATACAAATTATGACATATTAAGATTTTATTAGTAGACCATTTTCATTTATAGTCTCCATATTTTTCTGATTCCTCTCCAGTTTTTTCTGTAATTATATTCCATAAGTGCCTTAAAAGTTACCATTAGATATTAGTCTCCTTTTTTTTGTTTGTTTCTTAAATTTCATCTTTCTATTACCTAAGGATTTTCAGACTAACTTTATGTACTTTAATTTTAATAAATGGAAATGACTTCTGGAATAGGTAGAGCTGGCTGTTAATCAGAAGTTTGTTTTAAACTATAGTGCTTACGAGTACTGCTAGCTTTGTGGTCATGGGTAAACTACCAAACCACTCTGCGCCTCGGTTTTCTCATTTGTAGGATGGAGAAAATAGCAGTACTTATCTCACAGACATATTGTGCAAATGAAATGAATTCATCTGATGCATGTGATCCTTGTTTGACATATTACAAACACCATATGCGTTAATTTTTATTTGTAGCATTATCGTCAGCATATTTCAGCCTTTCTCTTTTGTAATTAGCCTCTTTTGTTTCTTTATTTTAGACTTTTATTTTTTAAACAATTTACCTAATTCTTTAAATGAATGTTTTTGTAATAGAATGAGCACTGGATTGGAATTCAGGAAAACCATGTTCCTTGTACTAGTTCTGAATGCGTCTCTTGCTTGTTAAAGTTGCTTGGGAATTTCACTTTGTCACTTTAGGTTTTAAATTTCCTTATTTAAAAAAATTGTGCTAAATTAAATTAATATTTTCACAGTATTTAAAAATCAACCCATAAGTGTAAAAAACAAATAAAGGGCCAACATAGTCAGTGGTTAAATCTTTATTATATCAAGGGAGCACATTATAAAAAAAAAAAAAGTACACAATCACTAGGATTTTATTAAAGAACTTTTTTCCACCACAAAAAGGGAAGAAACACATACTCTTAAAATAGTCTTTGTTATTAAATAAATTTAACTTTATGAAAAACTCATGTGACAGAATAATAAAATAGAAATATTTCAGTATTAGTTTCAGCTGAGGGTTCAAGACAGTCATTGCCACATTATAAGCTGAGTTATGAGACCACCACGAAAGATTTGCAAAGAAAATTATGGAGTCCAATTTTGTGACTCTAAATATTCTCAGCCACTTTGCAAGTTTGAAAGTATTAAAATTAGAGATAAGAAGGGATTTTTGGAAAAAGGTATGCTGTAAAGTCCCATTCTACCTCCTTATGGGGAGTTTTTGAGAATATAAGGTGTCTGACTCCTATTTCAAACACTGGGGAAAAGTATTCAACTGAAACACTTAGAGTATGAAATGTGTAACCTGGAGCTTGAGAGACATAATCTACTGCCAACTATGGATGTCTAAGACATCAAAAGAACAGGAGAACAAGCCAAAGATGCTTTAGCTAGGCAACATGCATCCTACAGGGAGTAAATAAATTGCAAAGCTTTCCCATGGACCAGATACAGGCTATGTAAGGTTGCTCCAGCATAGATGCAAAAGAGAGCAAACAACAGGGCCATCTTAAGTCCTATCCAGGAGCTGGCTTATGGTTTCAACATCATGTTGTGAGGTAAGGTGCTGAGGAAAGACCTAAAGTAAAGAGTAGAAACTTTACATTTGCCCTCACCCAGAGAACTGCAGGTAAAAATTCATTAGGGATGGGAAAGTTTTAGCTAATTTTGACTATTCCCCATTTTGTAAAGAGGTCAATTTAAACATCTGACTGGTCCACAGGGCATGACTCCAATCATAGATCATGGCAGATTTAATGAGAAAGAACTTTTCTTCCGTTTCCTCTTTCCTTCTCCTCCCCATGGGAGTTAGAAAATATCAATGAACAAAATGGGGGAAAAAAGAAACAAGTTAGGGATGGGAAAATACAATGTCAGTTACACTCTAATCTCTCAGTGCAGGTGCTTACATGAGTCAGGCCCAAGCTGGCAAGGAGCAGAGAAACTCTCTTTGAATAACATGTAAAGTTTTTATCTTCATAGCTATAGATAAAATTAATTTTTGAACAGATTGTTTCTCTAAGCGTAAGTAGAAAATCATTAGACTTACCCTAAATTTTACCCATGGGCAAGGAAAGAACAAGGCCTAAAGTGTAAATCTTAATAAGAAAAAAAGGGTTGAAAATAAAGTGGCTTAATATATCAAATAATTGATGCATTTCAGTAGAACTCTTGCACTCACTGAAATGTTCTCATTGGTTGTTTTTTTTTTTATTTTTATTTTTTTTTAGATTTTGCTGCCAGCTCTCATGGTTGACGTTAGTGAACTAGGGAACCAGTAGGCTAGATAAGACCTAATCCACTTTGTTATCTTTGCCAGACATAGATATAGGAGAAATTGAAGAATACACATTTCTAAATTTTAATTTATCTTCTGAGACTATGCTATCATTGTTTAGCATCTTATTAAATAGCAAAATAGTAACAATAAAAATACTTTCTATTGAGAAAAATAAGTAAAAAAAGTCATTTAATTTTTACATCAACATATAAATGCATGTAATGTAGCTAGAATATTAAAAAGCATTTCATAAAATTCTCTTTGATGCTTATCTGCAAGGACTCCTAAAACTGGAGATGTCATCAAATATATAATTTTAATTTTGCACGACAAGAGAGAAGATAGTTTGGAGTAAGGAAGTCATGCTTACCCCTGACGGTTTCTATGGTTAGGTTAGCCTGAGAATTAGCAAAAGAAACTAGCATCAGTTAAATGACACTGTGTCTCAGGAGGTATGCTAAGTGCTTTACATATAAAACTTTAGGTAATACAAGGGACTCTGGTAATGGGAATTCTTAACCTTAATAAAACAAACGAGAAATTGACACTAATGTATTTAAGTAATCATTCCCAAGGTCGTAGAGTTACTGAGTGGCAGAACTAGAATTTTAAATCAAGTTTAACCTACCTCAAATCCACTCCTTTTCCACTATACCCATGAAAACTCCCACATATTTTTTATATATAAAAGTTTAAATTGGGCATGTTGGAAAGGTTTTTCATTATACAATCGGTTTCATCCAACTGAAGTACTGATTTTATGACATTTTTTTCTAGTCCTCTGACCTCCAGTTTTAAACCTTCTAGAGATCCAATCCTTAATACTTACTAGCAGGTATTTAAACAATAATTTAGTATATCTATGTTTGGACTAATTTATTAGATTATTTACTTCTTAAGACAGTGACTGCCTCATTCACTTTGTGTCCCAGGGCCTACCACTGTGCCTAGAACCTAGTAAGTGCTCTATAAATATTTGTTAATTTTATAAGTAAATGATAGTAAATAGTGCCTTCTTTCTGTTAAACAAAAAACTTTGAGACCGAAATTTCTCAAAAAAAAAGAAAGAAAGAAAAAGAAAAAGAAAGGGTTTATTGAGCCATATGCTAGCAGAGAAAGGACCAGATCCTGAGGCATGCAGTCTAAACCACCAGCAGCAGGTCTAAATGGAGAAGACATGTCTGTCATCCTGGGGTTGAAAGGGCTCTTTTATACAATGAGTTTAAGGAAGAGAGATGGAAGTTGTTTGGGAAGAATTTACATTGGCTATAGATAAGGGGGTGGGGGCGAGGCAAGAAACGATAAAGAGAGGAAAGTTCTGGGATAGGTGAATAGTCTATAAGAATAGTCTATACTTGATGCTTCTGAATTGGTGGTGAGCAACGGTCTAGAAAGTTCATGCAAGATGCAGAGGCCTCTGGTAGCCAGCTATTCTTTCCAGATAAAAGCAGAAATGGCTGCCTGGAAGTTAATTCAAAGTTTCAAAGTACGTTCAGGAATGCAGGCAGTTTTTTTGTTTTGTTTTGGCCCGTGGCTGCTAACTGATTAACTTCCCTTGTCTCTTCCTCCAACCCTCTGAACTGTTGTAATTGAATTTAGGACATCTCAGAATGTTTCTCTTGTTAGTTCATTTATTCATTTAACACATATGCATTAAGTACCTGTTAAGTTCCAAACACTGGTCATTCCATTAATAGAAAGCAAGCAGGAGATGGTTCCTGCCAAATTTTGCAGTCTAATGAGGAAAACTTAGAGTAAGCAAAAGCAGTAAAGAATGTTAAGTGCTCACAGTGGAGAAATTTGGGGTGCTGTGGAAGCACAGAGCAGGAGTCTCTAGCATGGTCTTGGGTGCTTGTCAGTGGGGAGAGTGGGATTAGGTCAGAGTTGTTTTCTTGTACTTTGCATTTAAGTTTTGCATGTGGTATGGGATAAAGTAGTATTATCGCTCTGCCATTTCTTAAAAGGGAGAAGCCAAAAAATAAAAAATAAAATAAAAAATAAATAACAATGAAAATGGAACCAGTATCACCCAAGATTCATCAAGAACCAGAAAGAAAAGGAGATGGTTGTAGAAATAGTTATAGTTTAGGTGCTCAGTCCATCAAGGAAATTCCTGCTTAAAAGACATGACCCAGGTTCCAGAAAATATCCTACACTCAAGAGGACTTATGTGCCTTTCCTATATCCTGTTCTTTCATGCCTTTCCACCTTTGCTGGCTCGTTACTTTTGTCAGGAATGACCCCCCCCCCCCTCTTTTATGTCTTAACTCAAGCCTGTGTCCTCTGTGAAATCATTCTTCTCTGACTTCTCTAGAAAGAGCTATTGCTTCTTTCATGAACCTACTATATCTTGTATCTTCATTTTAGCATCTAATACATTGAACTAAAATTGTTGGTTTGCATTTCTCTTTCATTATAAGAATTTTGCTTCTCAAAGATAGCAGTCATTTTCTTTTCCATATTTGTTTCCCCAATACCTAGCACAGTGCTTATATTATAGTAATTTGTATATTAAATGTCTGTTCAATTTTTTCAATGTAAAATATCCCTACGAAAGTTGAAATTTTGTATTGCCTAGCCAAATATTCTACTTACATGGAATCAGACATGGGGATATTTGAGTTATGAAATTTTCCACATTTTTATCTGGCTATTTGGGACCATGCATATAAAATTTTCTTTTAAATTAATTTTTGAAAAATTATAGCATATTCAAAAATGAATAATATGGGTTTTTGATTTAGACTACCAGAATCTGAGTCTCAGCTTTGTTCTTTGTAGACATCATAGTTTCAACTTCTCTCTGCCATGGTTTCTTCATCTGTAAAGTAGATATAAAAATTGTACCTAATAGGGTGGTGGAGATTAAATGGTAGGAAGATAATACATAGAAAATGCTTTGTGTAGTCCTGGAAATAGAGTACAAGTTTAAAAACACTCAATGAGTGAAAATTATTCCCATTTCGTAGCTTACCATGACAATTTTTATGGACTGGATTCTCTGAAAGTAGAGACTAAACTGGAGTTTGGAGAGAGGTGGATTCCCATCTGTAAAGGGAAGGAAGAAGAAGCAGTTTGTGACAGAGCTACAGCACGTTACAGTGCAGACCAACAAAGTCTCTCTGGCCTTGGAGGGGAGCTTGGAAGTGAATATTGTGAGGCAGTGTCTGCCTCTGGGCAGAACTGGTGGGCCCTTATATCTCACCTCAGTAGTACCAGATGCTGCTTGCCCTGACAAAAAGGCAGGACCTCGGGCAAGGTGTCTTTCTGCAAGAGACCCCGAACTTGCTGACACCTAGATGTTTTCTGCCTCCCTCATTCCTCACAGCCCTTCAAAGAAGGATGTGAGAAGTCAGTAGTAGAAGATCTCTGCATTTACTGGATGACCCTACATGCTATAATGTAAATGAAAGATACATTGCATTTAAACAACGAATTTCAGAATTCTTTCAATTTGTCGACATAATATTTCAATCTTTTCATCATTTTCCTTTTGTTTTGTTGGTATTTCTTGTTCTATCTACAGAGATATCTTTATAAAATATTTTCTCTTACTCTTACAAAAATAATCATGAATAAAAATCTAAACAAGAATGTTTTCTGTATCTGTCACTATCTGTGATGACATATGAAATATTTTCAGTGAACAAAACATCAAGCGAAAATTAGCATTTTATTTCACTAATTTCGCTTCCCTCCATTATTTTTCTTTCCTTCATTTTTGTTTTTTTTCTCTCCTTCCTCCCTCCCTCCCTTCTCTCTCTTCTGTTATAATTATATTTTGACTAGTTTTTGAGTTCCACACATTTTTTTTCTGTTTATTTTCTCACAGAAACAAATATTAAAATGCCTCATTGTGGTCGCTGAGTTATGTTGACTCTCAGTAAAATTGTATTTGTGTTTCAATTTTCTTCATTTACTATTAAAGTTTGTCATCGTCCTGCTTCAAGTGACCTTGGGGCTTTTAGTAACTGAATTTGTTTCAAGATTCCTTTCAACAGCAGCAGTGATTTCTTTTTCTTTCTTTTTTTTTTTTTGGCACAAAAATAAACAAAAGGAAAACTATGTACAAATAAATCAACAGACAGATTTTGGAGACCAAATCTTTTTATATGCTGCATTGGTGTTTTGGGAAGTTTAGAGTAAATTATTCAAGGTTGCTTTCTAGTAGGATCTAACATTTTTTAAAATGTTGTCAAGCTTTTTTGGTAAATTTTTCTATAAACGGTTACCATATTTTTAAAGGTTCCATGTAGATGTATGATTTTGATTGCATTGCAAAGATTAGATCTATAAACTATTTTTTAGGGTAGAAATATCATGAGAGAGATTATATTACCCCCAGAGGCTATTTAAAAATATATATTTGCAAGTTGAAAGTAAATTGTAAGCACATCCTTACTTTGATTTCAGCATTCTTCACTGAAAACATAGTGTTTAGGATATTTCTTTTGCAGATAGGAAATATGGGCTCAAGTTATAAATATTTTCTTTAAAACTTAAATCATAGAGATTTTTAAAAAATCAGAAAGAAATGTATAAAACCTCTTTCTCCCAAGAGTTGCAAAAAATTACTCCATGAAACATTAGACTGCAAGAGACATTTGCATTTAGTAAATTGCATTATTTATAAATGTAGAACTGCAACCCCTCATCCCTGTCTAGTAGTTTATTTTAAATCGATAAGATTTACAAAACAAAAGTAAGAGAAACATGTGTTGAGCAATAAATAAACACTGCTAGTGAGCTTCTGTATTCTTTTAGCATTACACTATTTTCATCATTTTTGACACAAAGATGTGTTTTGCAGGGAGGAAAAAGAACATTTTGTAATAACTAGTTAAGCAGGGGATGAAAAACCGGTAACAAAAGGAAGGAAAATGGTTTTGATTTTATTATGCTTAAGGTCATATACAGGTCATGTTTAACACAGATTCCATTTTCATATATTTTAGTAAAATCTGTATAGGAAATTTAAGTAACAGCTGCGGAAAGGATTTGATCTAAAGAAGCAAAACTAGTGTCACTTTAAAATTAACCTTCTAGTGATAAGCAAACAGAAGAAAAAAAGAATATCTTCTCCCAATCAGAAGGCAGAAATATTTTCTCCCTATCTACTGATGTAAAGAAATATTTGCTAATGGTGGCCTTGTTAACAACATGGCCTGGGTTTGGCATTACAACAAGGATAGTAAATTAAATGCCAATACATGTATTTTATTTAGAACATTCAGTGCAATCGGAGAGAAAGAGTTAAGTGTCAGGTTGCCTTGTCCTTGTAATTTTTAAAAATAGTGTGGCAGAAATTGAAGTTGTATTGATAACTACCATTTTTTCTTTCCTTTCATACTTTCCCAGAATGATGGCATCTACTTCTATATACTTTTGCAGTCATTCTTAGAAGAGACTGCTGGTCTGGGTCTCCCCTATAACACTGTCTCCTGTGTTTATGCTCTTTTAAAAAACACATTACATCTCTTTCTATAATATCTTTGAATGCCAGGAAGAGTATATAATTGTAACTTCAAGCACAGTTTCAAACTTTAAAGATGAAATCACTCACGTTTCATTTAGACATAGCATTAAGAATCAGCTCCCCTCCATCCCCAAGGGTGATATTCTCCTTATTTTTCTTATTTACATGGCTATTTTCTTTTGCATTGTATGCAATGTAAAATAGTTCAGAAAAGGTCCTGAGTGAACAGCAGAATGTCTGCAGCCCAACTGCATGAGTTAGTATGTAATAATTGGCCTGAATATGACGATAGGGCATTATGAGACTTGTTAAGGTTTGTGTCAGGTCCCTGCAATAATTATTGAAGGCCTAATTCAGACCAGCTTTCCTTCACAAAATTAAATAAAAGAGGTACTGGATACACCATGCATCAGAGGGATTAGCCAATTCTCTTTGCACAGCAGTGACCTTTGTATCCCCTCTATTAATGAGTGGGAAAGGTTTAACTGCACTGCACATGCCCTTGTATTTTCCGGTCATTATTTAAAACATGTCAAAATGAGTTCAGTAACTCTTCAGTCATTTTTGACTTCACCTGTTCCTCAATCAAGCATTTCAAGCTCCACCTTTTCTTTCTTCCTTTCCTTTTTTAAAAATGAAACCCAGAGCTACTTGGAGTTTTTATCTTGCATAATTCTGTACAAGGCTTAGAACTGCATATCACTTGAAGTTTTGTAAAATAACGGTACTGCTTGTCAACTAGGAAGGGAATATATTCACTGATACTTGCCATGGAGGTCATACTGTGTCTAATATTTTGTGATTTAATTGCCCGCTGAACGCAGGATTGAATCTGTTAGAAAAAAGACGGATGTAAACTTGATGAGGTAGTCTTTTACCCTCCACATCATATTTCACTTAAGTGGTAGTCAACATGAAGCCCTAATTGGCAGTCAAATCAGAACTTTGTTGACTGCAGCTAAAGGCATATTTCCTAATTGTATAATTCACATAACTTCATGCAGTATTCAAGGAATGAATGCACTTCCTAAGATGGAATCACTGAGCATAAATCAATGTCTATTTATTTCAGTCTTGAAAAGTACATGTATTCTTTGGCTTGTGACTTCATGGGTCAGTTAATTATTAGATTTCAGAGTTAATTAGGTTAATGGATATATAAGTATTATAACAGATATGGAACCAGTTATTTTACTATTTCATAAATGTGGCTGCTTTTTGGGTTGTTTTCCAAAGTTATAAATATTTTTTTAAAAGTTTCTTTGCAGAAATCTAAGTTTTTCTTCTTTTTTTCTTGTCTTTAATTTGTTAACATCATTTGTACTAAAGAACATTAAAGATTTACTAATATGCTTATTTTTGAAATTTTTTACTGAGAGCAATATATTTTTAAGTTCTTAAACCTTCTTTGAATAGATTAATTCACATAATGTTCACAGAATTGTTGTATATCATCTAGTTGAACTGCTTGCTCAAAAGAATCTCCCTCATAGCATCCTTATTGCTTACTTAATCTCAACCTCCTAGTAGATAGGAATCACTTTCTTTGTACAGCCTGTTATATTTATTGTCATCTCTAAAAGTTTTATAGTTCTTTATATTAAGTCAATGTCTGCCTCTCTGCATCTTCTCTCCACTGGTATAATTCTGTCATTGAAAATCTCAGAGACTAAATCTAATATCTTTCAAATGACAACCATTTGAATACTTCTAGTCAGATGTCATGTTCTATCTTTGGTTCTTCAAACTAAACAACCCCAGTTTCTTTAGCTGACCTATAGAAGACATATGTTTATATAGCCCTCATGATGCTGGCTACTCTTTCTTGGAAAATTTCCAGTTCTGTTTAAAGGTTTTAAGACAGAACAACCCACTCCAAGGGTAGTATGACTAAGCTATAGTACACTGAGTCTGAAATATTATAATATGCCTATGATAGTTCAACTAATTTAAGCTATTTCATATTAGTTGGTTTAGAAATTTAATGCATAATTGGTCAATTCTAAGGTAAAAATATGCACTTCAAGATATTTCTCCTCTAATTTGCTGATACTGCTGTTAAAAATTGAGGACTAATTTGTTCATAGAAATTTCAAATGCTAATTATAACCTACTGAGATATTTAATATCATGATCCTGCCATACAACTTATAGCCCTCTATTTCAACTTTATGTTATTTATAAATTTGACAAAAAATTCTTTTGTCTTTAACCACACATTATGTGTATATTTATATGTGTATATATGTAATATATACACAAATATACATAGACGGTTTGTATAAATAAAAGTGCTGTGTGAAATACTATAAGGAAATGAAGACTAATAAGCTATATCTCCCTCCCCTTCTCATCCCCCCAGATACTCACTAATGCAATATTTGTCTTATACACAGGAATTCTTGTAAAACACAAATGGAAATACAATATGTGATAAGAATTATAAGCATGGTGAAAACTCATAGGAAAAGGAAAGGGACAGATTTTCTAAAGCTTCTGAAATGTTTTACCTCATTTAATACAGAAACTTTTGAAAGAAGGGGTTATTATTCCTATTTTACAAACATGAAAAAATAAGGCCAAGAGAGTTCAGTGGCTTGCTAGTAATTGCATAGTTATTTAAATAGTGAATATGGAATTAAAGCAGTGTTGTTCAAAGCTCATGCTTTGTGTATTGCACAGAGGCTATATAGATGAGTGTTGTAACAATCAGTATGATTTTGAGAAATAAGAATGAGGAAGAAGACACTCAAGACAAAGAAGATGGTAAAACCAAAAGAAAAAAAGTATATGTTCTAGCAAAGCAATGGTGAAGTGTTTAAATATAAGGGGGAAAGTGGGTGATAAGATCAGAAAGAGAGTTTGTTTTCATCTAGAATAAGGATCAGCAATCTACACATAGGATTGCTTCTGAGGAATTTTCTGGAAGTTAGGGTCCAAAAGAACTATGTTAGAAATTCTTATATTAAATGATTAAAATGTTAAACGGACTTACTAATGGTTAACTAGTATGGTGGCAGTCCACTAGAGACCTCCTTTAAGTTGGCACTAAAGAAGCTACTTTATCAACTATCTGTATATACATAGTTTGTGGGAAGAAAGATTTACTGAGTTTCTCTTGCCTGACATGTTTTATGTTTTTCTCTGAGGAAAAAAATAGATCAGAAGAACACATTCTAGTAAAGAGGGAAAAAGTGGGGGAAATCTTGCTAATTTAAATACAATGTGGTATCCATTACAAAATGTTTTTGTATGGATGCTAGGAGAAGGGCTAAATTCAGTTACATGTGAACAGTGTTTTCAACAGAAAATTGTCTGGAAGAAAAAGTTCAATAATCCACTAATAGTGAACAACAGGAGCATGTTGTTGAAAGAGTGTGCTGTAATATGGTATTGAAAGAGTGTGCTGTAATATGGTATTGCTTGAACATGAATTATGAAGGGAAAGGAAGGGAGGAGAAGCAAGAGTCTGAAAAGCCAAGCAGAGGTCAGATCTCAGAAGGCCTGTATGCCCTGCTTTGGAATATTTTCCCTTGCTGTTACTGTGGGAGGGAAGAGTGTTAAATAGGGGAACAACTTGTATTGTTATCACTTAATACCACAGTGTTAATGTTGGATGGGAGCGGGGGAGTAGAGAATGACAAACTAGTGAATGTACTCCGATTAGACTTATTTGCTTATAAAAAACAAAGTCTATTTTAGATAATGGGGGCTTTTACATGGCTACACATGTAATAACAGGAACTGTAGTCGATACTTTGGTAGACCTTAGTGTCAAGAATTCATAGAAATGCTTCACTAATAATGTAACTCGACTTTTCTGCAATGTGTTATTGAATATGCATTGTGGTATGTCTAATCTTGCCTCCAGAGATTTCATCACCATCTACTTTCTTTAATCGTCTACTTTCTTTATTCTTTGCCTCATGCTTTCTCCATACTTGTAACATTGGCCTACTCATAACTTAAGTAACAATTCATCATGTCCTTTTAGGATGTTTTTATATTGGTAATCTTTTAGTTTCTGTTCTTTTAGCTTACTGACTGGTTCTCTTCATATTCTATAATTCCTTTATATTGGTAATTTGGAGGACCCAGTTTGAATATAGCTTTTCACATTAGACACCCTCATGTGCCTTTTGTCCTTATGTTGTATACTCCTACCAAGCCAAATCAATTATACCCAGAGAAAATAGAGTTAGATACATGACTACATAGAGCTGCCCCTATATAAGGACAGTTTCCCTTAGAAAAAGTGATGATATCATATATATAATAAATTTACCTTTGGCAGGTATTGTGATTAGTGTAATTTTGGAATGTAATACAATAAAGACAATATTGGAGAAGTGGCAATGGAGAGATAGTCGAGAATTATTTAGGAAATAAACCTCTAAGTCTTTAATTAGTTTGCTGATGAGAGAAAAAGAGAAATCAACAAAAATCCCAGTAATTCTGAATGTGCTGATTTATTTGATGGTAGGCAAACAATTGACATTGCAAAGGATGGAAGAAAACCATTTTTATGTGAGCAGAGAGAAAATCATGGGTAGAATCTTGAACACATTAAGCTTTTGTTGTCTGTGGGTCATCCAGATAGATGAAGTTAAAATTTTCCCATGAAGCCATTCAGAGAGAGAAATTAGGGTGTATAAACAGATCAGATAGACTTTTATTAAAAATAGGAGTGTGAATAATATTGCCATTGGAGAAGAAGAAAAGCTCTACAGGTTCAAGGGCAATAACAATACAAAGGCAGACATAGAAGTAATACAGCGCTGGACCTGCAAAGGAAATGTTGGAGATGTTAAATCAACAAAACAACAGAGAGCATAGTGTTAACAAAACCAAAAACAGTCTTAAGAAGATTGCTCAAGACTATCAAAAAAGAAAAAAAATAAAAGTCAAATAAGATAACTGACAAGTGTCTCTTTTATTTAGCAATTAGATGTCCTTGATGGAATTAACAGGAAGAGTTTTAGAGATATGTTGGGGTCAGATTAAGATTGTTGTTTATTAATGAATAGGTGGATAGTGAAGGCTTGAGAACTTTAATGGATCTCAAAAGGAAAGGTAGAAAACAATAATTAGATAAGAATGTGCCATCAAGACATATTATTTTTTAATTTGTATTTTTTTCTTTTGAGCGAGAAAAATTTATACATGTTAATAAACTGAGAGGAAAGATCTAGATGTTCAGTACAATTCAAATGATCAAATTAGAATACAAAAGGAAAAACTGTAAGGCCTAGAAAGGTTTTTTTGGGAAAAAAGAATCACAAAGCAGAGAAGGAGGAGGAGCCAATATATAAGGATGTATTATCAGATTGACTATACTATAAGCAAACAATTCCTGATTCTGTGTAAAGGGAATGAGAAGATGGATGAAATGCAACTTAGTACCAACTGTGAGTATTTCTCAATTGGCTCCTAGAGCCCAGTGTTTAATATTTTGCCTCATACCGTGTTAATCCCCTGAAATTCTGGGGATTTCACGGGTGCCAAATGAAGTTTTAAGACATATCATTGAGTCCACAGAAAAATCGAGTAGTGGGAGGTGGAAGGGCATGTGGTGGACCCAAGGGGAAGTGCATGTGAGTGAAGCCGGTGTGAGCCTATGTGGGGCTGATCATTACTGCCTACCGGAAGGAGAAACAAATGAGGTCAACAATATCTGAAGTTGTGCATTGCTAGTACAGGATGAAGAAAGGAAGAAAGTGGAGTTAGATGTTAACATCCTTGTGACATTGTCATAGAATCCCAATTCTTTCTATCTTATCTCTAAGAATAATATAAGAAAACATAATAGATTTCTTGTTGAAAGCAGAATAAGTATTCTCAAGTATTCACTGGACTATGTACTACTAACCAACTCTATCAAAAAGAAAATGGTATTAAGCTAATTCTACTTATTTCTCCTAATATCTCTGATTCATATTAATGCCCTCTTTATATTCTTAGTATATAGAAATAGTTTGGTTAATAAATATAGCGCATTGTTTTTCCACAGAAACATAAGTACTGTTGCTCATAGTTTCGAGAATCCTGCATTTTTCCCTTGTTTTAAAAATTTGGATATCTGCCTTTCTATATTGTTTTAAATATTACTCTCATTCTCTATGATTATTCAAAGAGTTTCTGCAGTAGTTCAGAGGTAATTCTTGCTAATGCTAAGTTTCCTGGAAGTTTTTTATTTTTTGGATCTGAAATATAAACTAATTTAAAATTATTAGGTACTTTCTACCCATCTTCCTATCTATCCTTGAGTCCAATGGCTCCTTAGCATCTTTGTAGACTATATATTACAAAATAAGAGCAGTTGAATTAAACATAACATGTTTTTTTTTTTAAATTTGGATTCTAAATTAGTTTTTCACCTTTTTAATTCTTATAAAAACATTAATTTTATTGGACTAAAATATATGCTTTCAAATAAATCTATACCCTTAAATGCTATTGTAATTAATTTATATTGGCAATATATGTTAGTACAAGTTTATTAGTAAAAAATATAAATAATGACTAATGTTAAAACAATTCAATACAGTTGTAATTTCCTCATCAATATCTCCTTCTGTAGGACTTTGAGACTCTTCCAAGAGCTATGTACTTTAAACGACTATCTTGCAATGGTGACTAAAATACTAACCAGCCAAGTTGTATAAGTGAGATCTGCTCTCTTTTCTGAGACAATATATAAGCACAGATTTTCTTTCAAGATCAATTATTTTTAAAGCGATATATTCACTCAAGCCCACTGTAGAAAAAGCCAAGCAATGTAATTTAGACAAAAAGAGGAGAAAGTGGGCTACAGTAAAATACTTTATATTATAATCCAACTGCCACTGGCTGACCAAATCCTCAGTGGGTGTTGATGTGTGTCCATCTATTCATTCTTTGAGAAGAGACTATGACCATTTTAGGATCAGTAGATTGCTGAGACACAAGTTTCAAAGAGAGCATCTTGGTTTTATGGAGGACTGCAAATTAGAATAAGTTTGTAAATTATGTCTTAAGTTTAAATTCATATTCCAGAGCAGACTCAGCAGTCAGCATGTTTTATAATATAAGCATTTAGGTACCAGCCAGTTTAGATTTATTACTCATCCCATTGTCTGCTGCAAAGACTGAGAATTGATGAAGCTATTTTATTAGCAGTGCTACATATCGAGTGCTCTTCCGAAGCCTCTTTTTATCACACTTTAGAAATCATTCTCTAATTTAACAGCGATATTAAGAGAGCTCTTTTATTCAGTCCAATTACGTGGAAGCACACTCATTTTTTTCTAAGGGGTTAATCTTTAGGGATGAAACAGATTATCAGCTTTTGAACCAATTTAAGTAGAATCTCCAGAAACAAAGCCAGGACAAATAATTATTGGCAGTTCACAGAAGGCGTTCTGTGCCCACTGCTCTGCTGGATTCCGTTAAAGTCAGCTTGCTTGTCTTAATGGGAAACACCTGTGGTCCAAAACGTAAGAAGGCAAATCAAACTAACTGTGCTTTGAGACACTCAAACTAAATTATGGAAATAAAAATCTTCTCGTCCCAGTATCACCAATGTCCCTCTTTTCCTTGAAACAGATATTAAAAAGAGGCTATTTTGAAAGTATTTATTTCCCTGAGGCATTCTAGAACTCTAAACATTGTCAATGAACATGTCAGCCAGAAAACAAGTCTCCCAGACTCCATGGCCGTTATTTCGGTGGCCCATTAAATAATTTAAAAAGAGCAAGCTCGTAGAAACAATTCTTTTTACTTCATACTTGAAAAATTATTAGTGTATCAAAGAGACATTGAAAGTGTTTTCTCTTCCACTTATCCCAGGCTAGATGTTTTAAAAAAATAGAACTATTTTTAAAGGAGAGTTTATTTATTTATTTTTGAAATGGTTAGAGAAGTATTTGAGTTAGGAGTGTGATCTGATGGAAAAGTGATGATATCTGAAAGATACTTCACAATAAATGTGATTAAAATGAAAAAGTTTTTATATTAATGGATGCTCACTGGGAAAATTCAAGGATAAAAAGGAGATCTTTGAAAAACTACATGTAGAACCACAAGGAAAGACGAGGTTTACTTGTTAGGGTAGAAGTGATGTTATCATTAGCCAGAAGGTAAATTTGCTTTTTTTCTTTCATCTTTTCTTGGAAGAAGAATGGCCCTCAAATTGGACATTGCACAATATAATTTTTTTTTTTTCAGAACAGAAACATTTTCTTGAGGCTGTAAAAATTTAAGAATACTAAAATGGACTAATGGACACCATCACTTAATTATCTTTCTGGATAAGAATGAGAAAAAATCAGAAGAAGAGAAAATACATGAAGCAAAGTTTATAAATGAAGAAAAGTTTTCCATGAAGAAAGGTGGAAAGCATGCCCGACATACAATATAACTTAAGCCATCCAGGTGCTTGAAATCCTTTTTCCCTGTTTTTTTTTTTTTCTCTTAATTATTCTACCATACTGTTATATTTACCCCTCTCCCCTTTTGATAGATACTTTTGTTTCTAACTGTACAATATATAAAGCATCAGATAATAAATGACAACATGTAGTCTCAGTGTTTTAAAAATATAGAGCTATTTTGATATCATGGCAAATTGGAGAATATGTGCAAATTTAGATATTTATCATGATTAGGTATGTGACTTAGTCTTCCAGCCTTGTGAGAGAAACTGAAGGTCCAGATTAAATAAAGAATCTCATAATTTAAAAATATTATCACTTCCTTTTGGTTTATTTTTAAGTCTATATTTCAACAAAAATTAATTTAAGTGCATTTATTTCTTTATATGTTTGTTTATAGCATGGAATAGGTCGATACTGAGCGAATCGAATAACATCTCTGTGGGCCACATAATTTCTGCTGGCCTTTGTTTTGTCACCACTGGGTTTGTGCAACTAAACAACAGAGGAATTCAGAAGTAAAGGTGGTCTATAGACCTAGATTCAAAGACCTGGCAACTCTCCACTTGGGAAACTTCTAGAAGGTCTGTATAGTAAAGACTTATTCCTTAAGCAATACAAAGAAGTACAGTAGTTGGATTAAGAACAAAACCTAATTCCTTTCTCTTTTCCTGAATCTGTTTGGTTTTTTACATAATCACTTAAACTTCTTCAGTAAAGAATAATTTAAATAGTATTGGGAATCTAGTATGCTTTTACTTTGGAAAAAGGCAAATGAAGATGTAGAACAGGTAAAACAGGGTAATACCTCAGTCTCTGGCCATTAAAGGGCGGTAGCAGCCACCACATTGTAGATTTCTAAGCTCTAAGGAGTAGTTGCGTGATGACTCACCTATATCCCTTAGGTTTTCTACTCTCCAGAATATATCTGGAGAGAAATAAAAAAACCACAAAGTAGAATTGTTCTCAAGAATACTGTGTTAGATTATGCTGCTTGTTTATACAACTCTTCAGGCTGCCTGTGTGTGTCTCCCTTGGTCTTCTGCATGACTAAAGGATGTTCCATAGCATGGGTTAACATGGTTTAAAGAATTGTTCCCAATTGCAAGAAACTGACTTAGAGAAATGTCCCAGCCAACATGTTTTAGTGTTATTACAGATTGATCCAGAAAGATAATTTTTGGTAAAGATAATATACAATTAAAAATTGTAATGGATAATGCAAAATAGCATCAAAAGAGATAGTGATACTCTCATCTATGATGACCAAACACTAGATATTATCCATATTTTAAATATTTTCCAGTTGAATGCATCAAACATGACTTTTTAAAAGATTTCTTGTGAGGGTGGACATCATTTTTTTAAATCTAAAATTAACCATTACAGTTTATAAGAATTAAGAAAATAATATAGTGACCACTAGGAATCAATCTTCACTTAACTTTTGTGATAAGATTACTAATTTGCAAAATCAAGAAAATGTGAACAGGGTTTCCAAGAATTAAAAAAAAAAATTGTAGCATCTATGGCAAATTTAATAATAACGATGCGTGATATGAATGTTAACATATTTCACTGAATAGGCAGCTGCTAGCAATAAACAAAAACACCCCATGTTTTAGTGATTACAAGATCTGAGAAAAATAGCAATACTGGTAATTTGGCATTTATTTTACACAGTCCAAAAAAAAAGTATTCAGTGTTTATCTTAAATTATCAAAAACATTTAATACATTCTCAATATAAAAAGTGAGCATTAAAATATAATGTAAAACAATTGATATTAAATGATGTGTTTTCCTTTAAAAGAACTTTTATAGATAATTAATAAAAACTAAAGTATTATTAAAAGAAACTAAATACATTTTAAATAGACAAAATTTAACTATGAAAAATTGAGAAATACATATGATTTAATCCATTTAATCCATTTAAAAAGTCTCTTTCAATTCACAAAACGCATCTGTGGTATTATCATTGAGTATCAACTATACTTTCATGTAAATTTTTCATGCTGTTGATAAACTGTTTTTAACACTATACCTGCCTGGAGCATGTGAAGAGATATTTATGAACTTACTCCACATAGTTTCTTCTGACTTCTTCATCTTCAAATAATCCCATCTCTTATCTGATAACCTTGAGAAATCTTTTTGAAAAGGCCTTCTGCTTTTTTTGTCAGGAATGAATAGTGAACTGTAGGTCTGATTTCAAAGGATCCATTTTTGGCTTGTCCCAATCTTTTTTGGTATCATGATGTATATGTGAAAATTCTGATCCAGAGTTATCTGGATCATTTTCAAGATTGTCATGTTTATAGTCCACTTGTTTACAAAGCCTTTGAAAAGTTAAGTAAAAACTATTCTTTGCATTTAAGTTTTGCTTTGCTTATTGTCATTTTCTTCTTCTTCTTGAGGATTTTGAGCTATAGAATAGCTCCTCTACTCAAAAAATTTAATGCAGTGTATAAATCTCCAAGTAAGTCTCAGGACAT
>NW_011888803.1:4254570-4255923 GCF_000151845.1 Pteropus vampyrus | reverse complement strand
GATAAACTAGAACGCTCTCAACAGAAGACTATCCCAATCATAGAGCATCATGATAGATGAGGAAATATTGAAGAAAAACATTTTCAGGTCTGAAATTAAGAAATGTAGTTTTTTATTTAGAGGAAGGACAGAGTCCATGCTGGCTTTGTGTCACCCTGTCTTGCTGTAGAAGGCAGACTGGGAGAAATAGAGGTAAGTGGTAGGAAAGTGAGACTGGTTTTAATATAATAAAGAACTTTTTAATAACTAGATATGACCAAAAATAGAAGTTACTTTGGGAGGTTGCTGAAACCATCCAAGTAAATATTGAGTATTCATTTTTTTTGATGGTCATATTAGACCTATTTGGACCACATAGCCTCATAATGCAGTTAGAATTCTATGACTATACCTTTAGTTGTCCTTTAATCAAGTAGTGAATTTAATCAATTCCTTTAAACTATGATGTTTCATTGGGTTCTATAAACAAAAAATAGAGTCTCACATTTTCAATCAGTTATCTTAGCATCATTTTAATAATCATAAATTTCCAAAATTTAACTCACTGCTTACATTATATGAATCATTATTCACAATAAAATATAAATGAAATACAATTTGAGTAACCATTGACCAGAATGACTAAGAGGAAAGAACAACAAAAAAATTGTTTTGAAGTAGAACTTCAGAGTTTTGAAAATCAAGTTTGTTTTTAGAAATGTATGTGAGAGAGAAAAGCATGAAAGTTAAGAGATAAAGAGGAGGGAAGAAAAGGAGGCAAAAAAAAGTCGAGAGCGGGGCAGGACCAGGTGTGAATATGTGTGTGTTCAATTTCCCATTCCAGTGCCTTTCAACAGGAGGACTGGAAGAGCAGTGAGAAAAAAGATTTATTTTTTAAGCATGTACAATTATGGAGAAAAGGCCATGACATGCCAAAATGTTGAAAAAAAGCAGCCCTTGAACTCTGGCTAGAAGGATTATGAAACTCCAAAAATACACCAGACTGTGAGAACTACCACCTACATTTGCAATGTTTTACAAGTTAAAAATGTCACAGTGCATAAAAATAGTTTTTTTTCACCCAATGGACTGGTGGTTGGTAGTTTAACTTGAGAACCAGATTGCTGTGGTAGTTTGAAGAGTGTGAATATTCATTCACAGCAAGGAAATAAAATGAAAAATGGCTTTCATCAGACTTTCCTGTGTCCAGAAAATATATTTAGTCTTCGTTTCCCTCAAAGTCTTTTTAGGAAGGGTAAAAAAGGGAAATATCTTGGTTTTCAGAAATTTTTGTAATCGTTCCTCTCAAATCCAAAGTGATTGTGTCAGTTTTTGTCAGAGAGAGAGAGAGAGAGAGAGAGAGAGAGAGAGAGA
>NW_011888803.1:4242997-4254520 GCF_000151845.1 Pteropus vampyrus | reverse complement strand
AGAGAGAGAGAGAGAGAGAGAGAGAGAGAGAGAGAGAAAGAGAGGGGAGGGAGTGGAGGGGGGAGGAGGGAGGGAGGGAGAGAGAGAGAGAGAAACTAAGCTGACTAGGAAAAGTAAAATATGAAACAAAGCCACACAATTTCTTAAGAATAGACTGATTCTTAAAGATATACTGTGAAATATGAACGAGCCTACTTTAAAGCATTTAGTTTTTCTGTGTTCAGCACAGTAGCTCACTGTTGAAAAGCTTCCAGCTTTGATCACTTATCCACAAACAAAAGGGGCTCTCTTCTACTCTCCTTACATTCTCTGTTCAGAGTGCTCTTATTTTCTCTTGTGGATCTTCTGCTTCACAGTCCTGGGGCATTAGTAAACACCAAAGGTGTCCCAACATATGGCTAACCACAATGATTCCTTGTGGGATCTGGCTTTGAGTGTGTCTGATGATTACACATTTCAAATAGAAACCCAGCTGGTGATTCCCTGAGCCTAGCAGGTCTCCATTTGGCTCCAAATGATCTGGGAGTGGATTTTCCTGTTTGAGGATTACCCATTTTTGTAATGGCCCAGCTTCTGTTCCTGTGACCCTTTGGTCACCTCCACATCCTGGGGATCAAACTGCAGTGATAATTCAGTCCATTGTTCAGGAGATGTAGCAGCTCAGACGAGGCCAGGTGGGCCCTCAGGACCAGGTGAAAATGACACATTGGTAGAAACAGAAACATTTTTAAATAGGCTCATATGTTCAATTCACCACTAAAGGTTTTTATTTCCTCCTTGAACTTTTTTTTTTTTTTTAACTTGTGGTTTTCCTTTTAACCCTGACGTTGGTTCACATAATAACAAAATTATGGATAATGGAGAGTTGAAGGACTCATTTTTTATTTTGCATTTTATCAGAGGGAAAAGCAAAGAAACTCTTTGAAGTCTTTAAAACATCTGGGGTAGCATAAATGTTTCCACATAGTGTAACTTGGTAACAAGTTATCTTTCTTTATCCCTTTTCCCCCTTCACTTTTGTCTTTGAAGATATAGTTCTTTCTGCCAAGAACATTCTTATTCTTCTTCTGCTGAATTCCTTGGAAAAACCTATCAAAACAGATGTTCTAGAGTTGATTGTGTCCCTTTTATGTTTTCTCATAGACCCTTGTACTTTAAATATGTAGATCCAATTATAATTGTAATTAATTTTATAATAATGAAGCAGGGATTATTTGTTTAATATTTGTCTCACTAGGTAACACTCTAAGTGGGCTAGGATGGTGTCAATTTTGTTTCATGTGAATTAATGGTGAACAGAGTACCTGGCTTATGTTACAGGCACCCAATAAATATCTGTTGAATGAAAAAGAGGTCGAATATATGAAAGAAAGAAAGAAAGAGAGAGAGAGAAAGAGAAAAAGATAGAACTTCAGTAACCTTTTCCTCAACTTTCTAGATTATAAGAAAGCATTTTTTAAGTGCCTTTCTGGGTCAATTCAATAAACCCATACTTGACAAAACTGGGTTGGGCAGTCCACATGTAGGATCAAGAGACATGATCATTTTCCCCAAACGTCATACCCACTGTGTCCCAGTTTAGTCTTTAACTTTGATAGCTCTTAGTTAGCAGAAAATAGGAGAAAATGAAGGAGATGGCAGTGGCAATTAGGACAAGAGCCTCAGGCTGAGAAGAGAGTGGGAAATGAGCAGAGGTATCTTTCAAGGTTGAACAGCTAGATTTGATTTAAAAACATTGGAACTGGTTAAAGTTGATGGGGAGGAAAAATTTCCTTCTACTCTTCTAGTTCTTTGACTGGCCTAATAATCAAATTAACATAAAACAGATTAAGGAGAAAAGCAAATTTAATTCCATACATGTGGGGAGCATGAGTATGAGACCCAGGACAAGTCTGGCAGTTGAGGCTTATATGCTCTCCTGAGCTAAAGAATGACATGGGGCCTTAGGGTTTCTAAGGGGATAGGGTAATTCACAGGACAATGAGAAAGGCAGAGGTTTAGTAATTGGATGTTTGTCCTGCCATAAAGATAGGTAATTCATATCAGCAGTCTCCAACCCTTATGGCACTAGAGACCCTGACTCCTATGGGAATCTAATGCCTGATCTGAGGTGAAGCTGAGGCAGTGATGCTAGCTCTGAGGAGCTGCTATGAATAAAGATGAAGCTTCCCTAGCCCGATGCTCACCTCCTGCTGTATGGCCTGGATCCTAACAGGCCACAGACTGGTACTGGTCTGGGAGTATTGGGGACTTCTGATTCAGACAAACAGACAACAAGAAAAAAGGTTATTTCTGATAATATCTTTTTCTGGGACAGGCCCCATTTTAAATTTTTTAGGTAGTTAAGGGAGAGGTAAAAGCTTTCTTTAGTCTGCTGGTTCTTGATTATCTTCAGCTCAGTATGTCATTGTGGCACATTTTGGGGATGCTTTGTTCTGAACCCCTTTAAAATAGAATCTTTTCATTTACAATAAATGTCTCATCTGTGTGAGACTGTCCTTTTCTACAAGGCTCTCTATTTAAATGCGCAGCTCCAATTATTGCCTAGGTACCTTCTTTAAAAAAAAAAAAAAAAGCAATTTATCCTCTGAGTTATTAGTGTTCCCTCCTTCAAAATATCTCTGCTATGTGTCTGAATACCTAAGAGCCTACTCTTTCTAGAGGGTATAGGGAAAAGAACTTAGGCTTTAGAATCTGAACATCTGGATTTAAGTCTCTGCTTATATAATTTTTTGGGGGTGTGTAAATGATTAGGTATTGAAACACCTTATAAATCTCTATGCAAATCTTCTGCTTTTACCCTTCATTCTTCTGTTAACTCACTTGATGAATAAATAATCCCTAAAAAATTCCCAGATGACTGTATTTCATGCCATCCACAATATTCTATAAGCAAAGCTGTAGAGCCAAGTTATTTTTAACAATAAAACAACCAAAGTAGCTACTGGGTACTAATTACCTTCTGTGGCTAGGTGATTTAATTAGCATTAATAAAATTTAAATAATTATTTTCTATTTTATAGATTTAAAAACTGATGCTCGAAGGTCATGTGGCTGCATTTCAAATCCAGATATGAGTTTAAATACCAAACTTCTTAAATTTCTATCCAAAATGAAATCTTACTATTTTAAAGAAATTCATTAATTTGCTAGGAATTCTAACAGTTAAAAATCTTATGGAGGTAATATTAAAAGATATATGAGTCTTGTGGACAGGCTTCTAAAAGGTTTTTAATTTTGAACCTGTGCTTAAAAAACTGTGCATGTGAACAAAATTTGCATATAACTTCATAGGTTTTCTGAATTGCCTTAAGCCAATCCATGGGTCTTTGGCTTAATAACCATTGCATGAAGGTATTATGAGCTCCATGGTATAAAATTCCTAGCTTGAGACTCCCAGGTCAGACAAAAGGCAGCTCAAGGTGGCTCATGCACAGCTCACCAAGATTTTTTTATCTGCAGCACAGTTGTCTTTTTAAGGCTGTGTAATTCTTTGTAGTCTGTCCTGTGTATTTCAGGATACCTGCATCCCTTTCCCTTCTGCCTACTAGATGCAAGTAATTGCTGCCACTTTCTGGTGAAACTACAAGTGTCTCCAGAATTGATTAATGTCCCCTGAGGGGCAGAATCTCCCCCTGTTGAAAACCCCTGAACTAGGCTTTCCTGAGAGCTGAGGCAATCTGATTAAGCAGGTGTCCTCCACCATGGATGTTTGGAATTTCTGGATTTAGGAATGCTTGTGTTTATCAAGCCTCTAAGGCTTGACTTGTTAGAGGTGTGTGTTCTTAGCAGGTTCCAAGCTAATTAGTTTTATTTCTCTCCCCAGTAGCAGACTAGGTAAGGACAAGTTGGGGGTTGGGTATAACTTTTCTCACAAATACTTCTAGCTCACATCTCACCACTTAGAGATTCATTTTAGTCAACAAATTCCTCCTTTAGAAGGTAACCCCCTCCACAAGGGAAGATAAAATCATATTCACACCTAATTGTGATTTTCCTAATTAAGCCTTGAAAAAAAAAATTGTCTTTGAAAGCACTAGGTTTTGATTCAAGGCATAAAGAAAAAAGGTAGGAGTATTGTATTCTGGAACCTGAGGTCATAGGATGTCTGAGAGGATGGTGTTTGGAAGACCACTGAGGTAGACTTCATTTATTTTGCAATTTTGGGTAGTGTCCTGCCTGGAAAAATGACCAGCAGGAAAGTGGTAGTGATTAGTTCCGCCATTTCCTTCCCCTTCTCCTGCATCCCCCAATTTTTTTATTTCGTCTTAGTATAGAAGTGAGCATGAGGAAGGAATAACCAGGATCATGTAGTAGAAATAACTAAACATGTAATATGAATTAATCTCATTTACTACTCACCTCAATCCCTGAAGTGAAATTCTCATTTTACAGTTGATATTACTGTCTCAGGGATGTCAAAGAACTTGTCTAATTTTAAACATTTATTAATTATTGGAATAAGGATCTGAAACGAGGTCTGATTTCATAGCTCCTGCTTTTCTTGTCTCCTTTCTTTCCGGTCCCACTCTTCTTCCTCCCTCCCTCTCCTCTACTTCTCTTCCACCTCTTCATCCTTCTCTTCCTTTTATTACTTCTTTTACAATTTTAAGGTAATCTTTGATAAATAAAAATAGAAATTTACAAGTAAATATAAAATATAATGAATAAATCCCCAGAACCACAACAATATTTAAGGCATTGCCAAGATGATTGTTGCTACTTCTATGATCTTCTCTTTTCCTACCCCTCCTCTAGAAATATACCATTACTTTAATTTGGTGTTTATCATTGCTTTACATATATATGTGTGTATATATGTATACACACACACACAAACACACACAAACAGCTAGAAACCTTGGGTAAATGGAATCACCAACTCCTTATAAGTGAAATTTGCTCAGTCCTAAATAAAGTTCCCATCCCCCAGCAAGTACCAGAAAATGACGTACAACATAATACATTTTTTTTTAAAGTTCATAAACTAGAAAACTCAATATTATGTTCCTAGGAGTCATCTAGGTTTAACATGCAACTAAAGGTCATTCACTATTATTGTTCTAAATTATATTAGTCTTCTAATATGCCATATTTATTTATCCATTTTTTCCATCAATGGATAATTGAATCTTTTACTTTTTTCTTATTATGGATAATGCTGCTGTGAACATTTGTGTATACTTTTCTTGGTTCAAGAAATATACACTAAGATATATCTTCTAGGTGTATCTTGCTGGGTCACAGAGTATAGCAATGTACAACTCTAAAAGATTCTGTCAAGCTGATATTCACAAGGATTTTTCCAATATATACTTCTACCAAGAATGTCCAAGTCTATATTGATATGCATTATCTCTTACAGTTAGTATTTTAAACACGTTGCCAATCTAGGGATGTAAAGTGGCATCTCATTAATGCTCTTAGTTTGAATTTTTCTGATTACTAATGAAGTTGAACGTCTTTCCATATATTTATTTGCTATTTGAATTCTTTTTTCTGTGAAACGACTGTCCATATTTTCAGCCATTTCTAGTTTTATGCTTTTTCTTATTGAGTTGTAGGAGTTTTAATAAATATTTTAAATTTTAATACTTTGTCCTGTTTATGTTTTACAAATATCCCAGCTTGTAGTTTGTTTTCATTTTGTTAAGTAATAGCCATGACTTCTGCTTTTTATACTACATATTATTTCTCAGGAATAGCAGCACTTTTGTTCAAATTTACCTTACATAATCTTTTTTTTTATCCTTAACAATTAAAGAACATTGATTAGTATACTTCTTTTGGGGGGCTTTTTTGACCTTCACTGATACTCAGCTATAATCTATAGTAAGTATAGAAGCAATTTATTTTGTTAAAGAGTTGAAAATAAAGATGTGCTGTAAATATGTATATTTCAGAGAAAGCAAAATGAAGGAAGAGTTCCCAGGTTTATATAGCCAGATGACCCAAACTGGGCAATTAACTTTTGGAGGCAAGACTGGAAATGTAAGGTCGAAATTAGTCTCTTTTGTAGAATTAGACTTACAATAGATAAATTGGATTTATCTTTCCCAAATCTATGTTTATCTCCCCCCACAGTGCTGGAATTCTAATAATTCAAGATTGATTAGAGTTAGTAAACAAAATCCCCAGGTAACCAGTTTTCATGGCCTTTGCTTACTAACTTCTAAGTGCCAATTCTGAGCGTAAAAGTCTGTTTAATTTACACCTTAGGGATAGGAGCTTTGTTTGGTGCTTGGAGAATTCAACTTAAATGAAATTTCACTTAAACGTGTGAGAGTGGCTTCTGGGAAGGAAAGAAGAGCAACATTTATAATCCTAACAAGATAGAAAATTTGGACTATAGCTACTGTTTATTAGAGGAGTGGAGGCACCTATGTCTTTCCTGAAATTTGAAAAACTGTGTTGTGTCCAGTTACTTCCGTTTTCCTGCAGATTGGGCTAGGAATTCTTTAATTGACTGAGTAAAAGAAATGTCAATTATAGTAATTTACTTGCTTGTCACAATCCATCTAATAACAATGTAGCAGAATAGTGATTTCAGATAGTGTTAAACATGTATGAAATTATTTCTTTATATGTTTCATTTTGTCATGATTAATGTGGGGGCCGTATATTTGATCTTTAATTGAACCAGGTGGTATGGTTGAATAGTCACAGGCTGTATAGCAGAGAGAGTAAGTAGGGGTAGTGGGGAGGAGAGAGAGAGAGGGAGAGGAATGGGGAGGGGAGAGAGAGAATGAATTAGATTTTGGGAAAAAATGTTAAACTGTAAGATCAAAAATAACTGGATTCAAGACTTGGTTGTCTCTAACAATCTCCAGCTTTATGTTTAAATCAGCCTAACATTTTCCATTGGTGTTTGAGGATAAGGAAGTATTTGTGGGTAAAGTCTGACACCAAGCAGATGCTCACAATGGTAATGATAATTTGTCTATTACTGATTTCCTTATTTTTTTTTCATTATTTTTTTGTTTTTTTAAGGTTTTTTTTCTTCATTAAATAGAGCTGCAACTATCTACTCTTTCTGCCCTGATTACGAGAATAAGGAAATTTTCAAGTGAACTTTTAGACTCTTTTAAAGCTAGAATGGATGAGGTTATAACTATTTAAAATATAGAGTAACTCTTTAAAAAAATCTAATCTCTGAGGGATACATTGCTGAGACAATGTTTCCTAAAAAAAAAAAAAAAAAAGAAAGCATTTTTCAATAGATCCTTTAAGGTATAAAGAAATTACTGATGTTTGTTTAATTACCAAATCTTAGATAATTAGCTAAAATATTATGCAGTCAGTCATTTAACCAACATTATTGTAATACCGTGGTAAGGGAATGGGATTTAGAATCATGTAGGATTAGGTTTGAATCCTGGCTTTTTTGTCTATTTATTTATACTAAAGCATATTATTTCACCCTTTAAATCACATTTTCCTTGCCAGTGACATGAAGCCTATTGGGAATGATTAAAATAATGCATGTGAAGTTCACAGTACAAACTTGGAAAAATGTAGGCTCGTAATATATAGTAGATGTCATGAGAATACTAATAATGATAATTGGTTAAATGTGGAAGTATAATATTAAGATAAAGATATAAAATGCAAGTTTTCCTCAAGCAATTGAAGATATTATCCCAGCAGAAAAATAATCAAAGTATAATTGGACGTGTGATAGAATAAGTGTATGTATTTAAGTATAGAATGTTATTAAATTATGGAGGACAGAGTTACAAACTAATGAATTGGGTATAGAAGAATAACAATTCGATGGGTAGAAAGAAGGAATGATATTATTGGCAGTGGAATTGCATTTTTAAAGGAATTAGAGCAAGGAATAGTAAGTGCAGGGAACAACAAGCCATTTAATATGGCTTAGCAAAATCTAGAATTTTACCTCTCAGAATTTAGTTATATGTAAAGATTACCTAGAAAAATTCTTAAGCATGTAGTTTTCTGAGCATTTCTTCAGAGAATTATAGTTCTGTATTTGTGTGGAATAGCCCCAGATCTACATTTTTTAAAAAATAAGCACTCAAGTGGATTTGTATAGTCTTCTGATAACCCTTTTAAATTAAAGGACCTAACAAGATGTGAAGCACAAATTGGAGACTTTTGAGTCAAGGAGTCAAATTAGGCTGTTATTAGCAGTGTCTCAATGAGACGGAATCAGACTGTGCTAAGAAAGGTTTTATAAGGCATTAAGAACATAAAAAATAATAAAACCTAGTGACATGTTAAATATAGAAAGAGGGAAAATTCAGCTTTGAGAAAAACTCATCATTTCTTTGAAACTACTGTTCTCAAACAAATGAGAATCTGATCATCATTATCCACCCATCCATTTATAGTCTTCTAAATTAATGTTTACCTCATTTGGTCCAAAATGAAAAACAAATTGAATGCAATTTCAGTAATCATTTATATCACTAAGAATGGACTTGAGTAAAATTTATATTATTAGAAGGAGTATTAATTTCTTTTCTTACAGAGGAATCACAATCATTTTGAATGATTTTGTTTTCTTCTAATATATACAAGCATATTGAAGGCAACTTCAAGAAACAGACGTCTCATGTTTAATCCTTCTATTTGTTTTTAATGTAAGACTCTTCACTTATTTCTTCTTCTCTACCTCTCTTTCTGTCTTCCTTTTAAAGAAAACTTATATTTACTACACTGATGTTTCTACACAGAAATGCTTTCACTAGCATTCCTTTTTGGAATACAAATATAACTACAAATGGTGATACATGAAAGATTCATTACCAATTCACACCTAGATTAGATGAATTTATAAAACTCCTTGTAAACTCTGTAGGTAAAGTAGCTTCCTATATATATTATGGTAAGGACTCACTGAACAAAAATGGTAAAAGAGGGACTAGAGTTGTTTTTTGTCCAAGAAGCAGTAGAAATTTTGCTAGTCCCCTACATAGAGTTCTGGTGACACTAACACCAGAGATCATGATGACCATTAAACATATTAAGAATATGCTAACATTCCTAGTTTGAAGAAAGCAAATTGAAACATTAGTATGCCATTTTATAAAAACAAAGCAAAAAACATATCTGATAAGCAAAAGTGAAAAGTATCGATATATTTTAAGTGCTGTTAAGAGGAGCATGGATAATGCTTGTTCAAATATTGCTAGTGAGAATGTAGAATGCTACAACTGTTTTTGGAAAGTAATTCTTTAGCATCTATTACAATTTAAATGTAAACATATATGTGAAACAACAGTCCTACTTTTAGAAATTATTAATAAAAATTACCAATATGAAATATTTTATGTATAAAGATATTTATGTTATTGTTTCTAATGGCTCTCAGACTGGAAGCATCTTCAGTGTCTATAGATGGTAGAATGGTTAAAAAATTGGAGCATATGTCTACAAAGGAACTTAATCAGCTATGAAAAGAATGAGTTAGATCTATATGTATTGATTCAAGAGAATATTCATGGTATTATCAATAAGTGAAAAGAACAAGAAGCAGAGTTTAGGATGTAGAATGTCACGATCTTTGTGATAAGCAAGGTTTGGAAAGGCAGCTACCAAGCTCTCATAACCTTCATGACTTCAGAGTGCTAATGTATGCTAATGTATACTATTATTATTTTTATGTAACTGTATATTGCTAACTTTAATATGAATAAAAATGTAATATAATGTAACGCAGAGGATGAGTTTTGACAAAGAAGGCAGAACCGACTAATGATAATGTTCAACATAGACAATTTGTTATATATGACCCACATATACAAAATTAAGACAACTTTTCATATCATAATTTGGCAATTTTATTTTAGCTTTAATAGTATTTGATGGTTCCAAGAACTAGGAATACATTTTTATCAATTTCTTGCAATATTTATTTTTTCTTAAAATTAAAGCCTTTCTTACAAAAACAGAGAATTATTGCCAAGATATTCAAAATTTTGAACATAAATTCCAGGAAGCTAGAAGTCTCTGGGTAATGTATGAGTCATAGGGAAAGAATCTATTACTATCTAGACAAAGCTTTTCTCTAAAAACATAAGCAGGGTAGTAGGTCATGGTCAGTCGATTACTTTATTTGTAATGACATAAGTAAATATTAGCAGGACTACTCACTTCAGAATAATTGATGTCTAGTTAAAAAGAAATAATTATAAACTTATTATTTAGAGTTTTAAGAGGTTGATTTTACCCTCCCCTTTTATTCTTCTTTTAACACTCCTGTCTCAGATCTTTAGAGAAGATTTTCTGGGAAACCAAGAAAGTGAATGGCTTCCTAATGAGGAGTTATTTTCACAACCATTGAAGGGAAAGATACAGAGTACTGAGATATTGTCTCATTGTCATTATTTAGTTTTATAATTAACACCTAGATTAGAATCCTTTCTCACAAAATTCTGATGATATGAGTTTAATCATATTAATTTTACTTGACCATCATGTCACAATTTTTTAATCATTTATATATTTGATTCAGCATGTAATTATGAATAACCATATTTAGAGAAGTATTGGGAATAAAGAACAAAATTGATAAAGTCCCTTTCACTCATGGAAGTTGCCTTATATCAAAGTAGTTATCAAATTGATATATGTATCACCTGACACCTGCATTCAAACTCAAGAACATGACTTCAGAATTTCTGCCCTCTGTTAATTCACTGTATCCTCTTTGGCTGGTATTTTAGATTTTATACTATATGAGACATAATATATAATCTGGAATTTTCACATATTTAATAATACCTTATTTAATCATTTTATTTGCCTATTTACTTTTTAAAAAATTCTATTTGATAATGAAGAAACTGAAGCTTTGATGGGTTAAGTATCATTAATTAATTTATTTGGTCAAAAAATAATAAGTGCTCACAAAGTCAGGCACTGTGCTAGGCAGTAGAATGATAAGTCTAAGCAAAAGTTATAAACCACTAGGGGAGAGCAGAAAAGGAAACCAGCAGTTAAATGCTATGATAGACACAGGGCTGGCTTCATGGTTATGCAACCTGTGCAGTCACACAGGGCTGCTCAGAAGACCCGATGGTTGGTTTAATGCTCCATTCTCACTGTCTGGAAATTCTTAATAATTTTACTTTTAAACTTATACTTTATATGTGAAGTGCATTGGAACAGTGCAGTATGAATATGAAAGCTTAGCCATGTCTTATAATGATATTGGGGATGGATCAGAATGAGAAAGGAGAGAAGGCAGTGGGTCATAGATTATGAATGGCAATGCCTATTTTTTCCCCCTGGACAACACTGGTACAAGGCTAACACTAGACAAATAGCATTATGGAATCTATTGGCCTTCACTTTCACCACTTTCCATGTGACTGCTGCAATTGGCCTTATGGTAGGAGAGAAATTTTGGGATATAAAACCACTGTTGTTTCTCAAACCACATCTTACAGGCCATCTTATCATTCTGTTTGTAAATGAATTAGGATCTGAAAGATGATTATGGCTTATACTCTGGACTGATCCTCTGTTAATAACCCCCTTACAATAATATATATT
>NW_011888803.1:4214094-4241927 GCF_000151845.1 Pteropus vampyrus | reverse complement strand
TGGCCAAGGCAGATAGAAATCTCAACAGGCTGAAAGAATGGGTTGAAACTAATAAGATAAAATCCCATGGGGGTAATTGCAAATCTAGTGAGTTGGTTTAAAATATTTATTGTTAAGTATAGTATAGAAAAAGAAATGTTTCACATTGTCATACTTAGTGGCTTCATTGCGCATGAGTTTAATATTTATCAACAGTTAGTTTTATGCCAGAAAAGACAGTCCAATCATAGGCTACATTAATAGAAGTAGAGGGTCTAAAATATTGGAGGGAATTACATCAGGAGATCAGAGAACCATGGAGCTGAGTACACTAGTCTTACTACATGGGGAACATTATATTAAAAATCATGTGAAATAAGCATGTAAAGAAAATGGAGATATTTTGTCTGTACAAAGATATTGGAGATATATGATAGCTGCTTCAGCTGTTTAAAGAGATCATGTATGGAAGATAGATAAAATTTATTTTTTGTGACTCAAGTAAGTGTGTACTTTCTGAAAGGAAGTCAGGGAGAGGCCACTTTTATATCAATAGAAGGAACACATTAATTGGAACTCTTAAAAAAAAATGACCGGATGCTTTTCCAGGCAATGAATTTACTTGTACTGAAAGCATATAAGAAGATACTGGAAATTCAAGTTATCACTGTAAAGAGCCCTTTACTGAGTGACAAGTTGAACTAGACAACTTCACAGCCTCCTTCCAAGTCACAACATATTTCAGGAATCAAATCAAGTCTGGGAAGGCATTGTGTGAATCATGACTACACAGCTAATAAGGCGATATCTTTGCCATAATACAAGTTTTATTACCTAAATATATCATTGGAATATTTCTTTTTGCTTCCTGTTGAATCTATAGATTATTAGCTATTTTCTACCCAAATAAATACTTATTTGGGAGACATTTTACTGGATTCAAAATAAAAATCTTTCTATTTACAAAATACTTGAAATATATATATAGATGTTATGGTGATCTTTAAACTTTAAATCCTGTTTACTTTCCAGATATATGTAGCTATTATATTTCTTTATTTATAGTTCCTTCTATATTTTAAACCATAAAATAAAACCTCAGATTAATAGTTAAAAAGTCCAAAATATAATTACTTAATTACGAAAATAATAAAATAAAATGCTTTCCCCCACTTTTTTCTCTTTATAATTTGTTAGTGTGCTATATATATTAGACTCTGGGATAAATACTTAAGCTGACTGGATTTAATTAAAATCCTTTCTGTGATTTTCATCTCTTAAAATACTCACCTAACAGATACAGTCAAAGATTAAGCAGGCAAGTTTATCTGTTATGTTTCAGCATCTTTTGTACAGAAAGCTTTATGCTTTAAAAGTCATACAGATAGAGTAGAAAACAAGAATATGATTCATCTTAATGTAAATATAATTTTGATTTATAGTATCTAATATGAGAAACTATAAATCACAGATATATTCAGTCAAATTAGACTAAATTATAAGGTAAACGTAATTCTAAATGGAGATGCTAAATTCATCCTATAAAGCTCATGTATGAGCTCTAGGTTGGCACTAATTCAGAAGCAAAAATGCAAAACAAAACAAACAAAAACAAAAAGTTCATGGAAAGGAGTCTATACTGCACTAGCTGCTTCATAATTATAAACCACAGTAATGCCCATGTGTGATTACTAACTTTTATTTTTCTCAAATGACGAGTTATAAGAAATATCTGTGTTAGGCAGTTAAGTCTTTCCGACAGAGGTAGGATATCGAGGCAGGTAGTGGAACAAAAGCATTTGGCCTGAGGCCCAGTACTATTGGTAAACCACGGTTTCTTGCATTGCCACTATAATTTAAATTAAGTAGAAGCCAGGCTTATAAACTCACATTATGACCCAAACTTTATGGCCCTTTTATATCTCCTGGGTTCTGATCACAATGAAACTTTCTCCATCTGAAGCAATTTAATACAAACATTCCTTTGGCAGACTATAAAATGTGATTTTTCAGTCAACCTTTTATAGGTATGTTGGGTGCATATTGTATGCCCAGTTGGAAAAGGAAAACAGAAAAAAAAAAAGAAACAATGACAATGTAAGCACTGAAACATATGTGTTGTGCTCCTATAAAACAGATTTGCACATGAAAAAATACTAAAAGATCTTCTGAGCCCAGTTTTTGTTTTTCTCTGCAGAAAGCAGATGAGCAAACTTTCAGCTGAACATCTTAGTCTGTTAAAGAGCAACACTTAAAAGCTCAACAATTAGAAAATTTCTAGCACTCAAAGTCATTTTATGCATTGTCTCCTTCACAGCCCCAACAAAACTGTTTCTCTTTGCAAGTGGAAAATTCCTCTTTTGCCTATGAGTCTAATTCTAAGCAATAACCCACTAACATTTAAGTTAAATAAAGAACAAGAAAATAGTAGTTTTCACCTCATAATTTTATTATAATAGGTAAGCTAAAAATAACGCCAGATGTTTTAAGAGACTTGTACCCTTAAAAATATACCAGGAAAAACAGAGTATTGAAATTAAGTTGTTAAAATATAGTACAGAGACAGGTGCAGGACTTGAGCAAGGAGAATTTGGTTAAAAATAAATGTATGGATTCCATATTTACAGTATAAATACCCAGAAATATGCATTTATGATGAAATTATTGAAAATCTAAGAATTAAGTGTAATGGCTAGTTGGTTTTAGAGTGGTTATATGATAATGCCACCATCAGTTACGGCCTTTCAAATGATATATTTTAAATGATTTGTAATGACTACAGAGAGAATGTTATTGACAGTCAATTCAACTTTCTCTCACCAGTTCTATCCCTGCTATTTTCCAAGATCAGAATGTAAGGAAACAGGTTGTATTTGTACATGTGACAAAGATAATGAATCGCTGTGAAACTAAAATGGGGAAGCAAAGGCAAAATACAGTTATTAGAACACACATTTGAATCTCAGCACTTGGGATGTTTTTAAAATGAGGAGTTAGCTACTATAGAAAAACAGTTTAAAAGTGAGACATTTAATATTGAGACAAAAGAAGCCAACTAAGTTGGTGGAAAACTTAGTTACAGATGACCAATGTGTCCATTGCCCAGGACAAGAGAAGGCTGACTGATAGCACATGGATACACTGAGTTCCATTCTGAATTTTGTCTGCTAAATATATTTATCTCCTTGTCCTATTTCTGTATCTGTGCTGTCACTAATGGTCTTTCTGTACTTTGAGGGGTATAGCATGTGTTTATAACTGCACTCAGTGATGCTGAACCCAAACCCATGGAGATTGATAGAGAGCTCCTTGCAGAATGGCCTTTAGTAGAATGCTCCATTGTGTAACCATTCAAGATGGGACTGTGTGGTGCCTAAGCATTGCTAATATGCCAGCCTTACTCAAGTGATTGTAAATTTTAGCTGTACTTAAAATAAAAATCATCTTTTTCATTTATCTTAAATAAAAACAAAACAAAACAAAACAAAAAATGCATACCTTTCTGTTTTTTTTTTTTTTTTTTATTTCTAGAAGAAAAAACTGGGTGGGAAAGGAGCCAGAGCAGCTAAAATGAAAAGCTACATGACTAAGGTTTAATGAGCATTTGCCCACATTTTAGATCATCAGTAGTATTGTCACTTTAAAAATCCAAGTTATACTCTAAACTTGTTGGTATGTGATTTACTTGAGCTGCTTTCCTTAGTTCATCAGATATTTCTGTTTAAGTATCTTATTCCATATCCTGTCAATGAAAATTTACAGGCTGGTAGCTATACATTGAAAATGAATCCTGATTTTTTCTACTGTATCGCATATGTACTCTGATTTTTTTTTTAACAAGAAACACTTCAGTTTTCACACTTTCTTCTACCCAGAAATTATCTAAATGCTGCTAAGTTCAAGGTAATTAGTCTTTGCTTTTTCCAGAAAAACAACTGTTATGAAAAATTATATATATTTTTCTCACAATGGTGCTCCTAAAAGTACTTTTCTACAGTGCTCTTGACTGACGTTTAATGTTCTGTTTCATGATGGAAAAATATGAATTGTTGCAATCTCATAAAATAATTAGGTTAAAAAATATCCAGAGCACTCAAAATTGATTTATAAAAAAAGTCTACTCTTTCCATCTTCAAATACACAAGAAAGAAATATCTGAGCATCGGAATTCAATTTGGAAACAAAATGGAAAAGCAAAATAAAATTGAAAAATAAGAGCCAATACACTTTGTTTTTTTCTTCCAGTATGCGTATATCCCAAAAGTACTACTGAGGGAACAGAATAATTTCAAAAGTGTTTTCCAGAGGGAGAGACAGATTCTTCTGTCTTCCAGGTTGGTAGAACTACTGTTAGTTTTATAGGTTACTGAAAAGTGGCATACATCCAAATTAACAAATGAATATGGGCTTCATATGTGGATATTACTTCTTAAAATGTAATTTAGTTTGCACCAAACTAATGCCTTGAATGAGACTGTTGTAATATTAGAATGGCAGATGTTAATGAAATAACATCAACAGTAGTAATTAGAGGACATAAATTGTCTGAAAAAATAGCCATCATAAAGAGGATAGCAATAGGTCTGATATAGTCTTAGGAATATGAGACATGCATCACAGGGTTGAACATTTGCCCTATTTTCACCCACATTGATGGCCATATCGTCCAATACCTAATCCAGCATTTTAAAGTGGCCCACATGATGATAATTTACAGGGTATATGGTAATGTTTTAATTATATTGGTGGGGCTATTCCTTTTTATATTATCCATTTTGTTTCAAGTGGTACCTAAAAGTAAGGAGGAAAGAAAAAAAAATAGGGGATTTAGGGAGTAATACTCAGAGAAAGTTGACTTCTGTAAGAGACTGAATAGATTATTGGATAATTGCTTCATAAGTATGTTTCCTTTGTCATATCTGTAGCATTTTTATTGAGTGTTTTTCTGTAATTTGTTCATAATGATTAAAATAATAATTACATTTTTTTCTTCTAGCAACAAAAGAAATATAAATTATAGAAAATTTATAATGAAGAAAAGTATAAAGATGAAAATCAATGAATGACTGCTTATAAATACTATTTTGTTGTTTATTATAAAAGTAAATTTAGATTTAGTTCACTTTCTGTGAGGCATTGTGCTAAACACCTTAAAAGCTGTATCTGTTTTTCTTAGGAATGCTTTTAGTATTATAACTATTTTTATTTTCAAGAGAAAATTTTTTTAACATTTTGTAATAAAACCACAGATTTTTTTTCAGGTGCATGTCAATTTATATTTTATATATACATATATACATATATATATATATATATATATATATATGCATATTCAAATTTTACTTTATCACAGCTGACATCATATTTTCAATAATGCTTTATAACTTTTCAAAACAAATGTTTTGTAAACATTTCCTCATCTTAGTAAATATTTTTTACAGAATAGCTTTTAGCATTTGGCCTTCTTTTGAATGCCATAATTTTTTAAACTAAATCCTGTTATTGGGCACTTAATTTTTACCTATGACAAATAAGACCATAAATTATATAATTATACCTGGACTCATAAATATTTACATATATTTCAATATTAAAATCTCTACTTTTTATGACCAGGTACACTTTAAATTGTATGAAATATAACTTGTACTTTTAAATACTGGAAAGCAAATTTGCCCAGTATATTTGACGCCAACTCTGTCCATCAGAAATTTCTTCTTTGATTGACTCATAAATTGTTTTCACATTGTTTGGACTATTCTACCATATTTTTGAAATTTTTGAGTCAATTTTTAAAATTATTTTTCAGAGAACTATTTTATATAAAATTTATTAGCTTTAATCAGGTAGTAAAATAACATATTTTTATAAAAACTCTGTGTTCAGCCTCCTTCTTATTTTCAATTTTGTGACCTTTACCAATATCTTCATCAATAGCTTTGGCAATGTGATATTTTGATTTCTAATGATGTGCATGAATGCGAAGAACAGTTATTGACTATTAACAAACATGGAGACTGCTACCCGTTTATACTAATGGAGGGCAACCATTAATAGTTGTGTGACCACTAGTAGCTATCACAGAGCCAGTTGTGATCAGAATTATCACCTAGATCCTCCATTGTGAGACACAGAATATGGCTGTGCTGGGTTTCAGCTCGTGTACTCTATCTGTGAGGGAAATGGAATAAATTTTCCTTATATACTTAATATCCTTAGGAAGGATAAAGATTAGGTTGTTGTTTTGTTACTTTACTGAGAATTTAATGAGGCCTTAGTTAACTGTGAATTTACCTTAGCTAATTAATTAATTAACTTACTCATCAAACATTTTTTGACTGTCTTCTATGTACCACATATTGAGTTATTTGTTGGGAACATTAAAGTGAAAGAAATATCATCTTTGTTTTCAAGAAGCTTACAGGCCAATTAAGAGGATGGTATAGATATTTACAAAGCAAGGCGAAGAGTCACAATTGGCATATATACAAGATGCCGTAGAAGCACAAAAAGAATTCTCTTTCTCAGAGAAGTCACAGAAGAGTTTATAGAAGCAATGAAACTTAAATTAGATGAGGGACCATTTACCACGTGAAACTTAAATGTGGTACTTAAGGAGAAAGGAAAGTTACAGAGACTCCAAAGCCCTAGGTAGGCTTGTAGACTGTACCAGGAGATCTAAGAAAATTCATACTTGGAATGGAATGCGGGCACCAGGTTCCTACATCTGGACTTTATCACATGGGTAAATGCAAGACAGAAGAGACATAATAACAATAGTTTCAGATTCTCATCCAGAATGATGAGTCTAGGTCAAGAACTTTGTCAGCCTTATTCATTGTCACATTCCCTTTAGAAAAAGAGTGTCTGGCACATATTGGGCTTGTAATACATAAATGTTGACTGAATGAAATTCAACTTCAATTATGGGCCATTATCTTAAGATAAAATATTACAATTTGTGTGAGAGCAGTTTGCAATATCTGATAATATGTTTAAATGTCCAACTAGATACACTGAGAGGGACCAACAGCCTTTGATTTTAGAATAATTCCCATAAATTTAATTATATTCACAATCCACATTGTATCATGATAAATTATTCTTTTCACAAGTGAATCAATAAAAGGCTTTAAGGAATTTATTATACTACATAGTACTATGGCTTTATGAAGAGCTTTTAAAATTTTGACTAATGCTTCAATATTTCTGAGAATCAGTAAGTTGCATGCAGTGCTGCCACTACACACATAAATAGAAACATTGTATTGAAGATCTTGGGAGTCTAAGTTAACAACAAAAATGTTTTATATATAGGGTTGTTAATCCTCTTTTTTTGGCTCTAGAATCCCAAATAATTAGAATAGCAATGTGATCATCTTTATCTTGCATATCTGTTTTTCTGCTTGTATGAGAAAGATTAAAAAAATAATAAATTTGCTTCAGATTTATTTAGGTAATCAAACTTTTAGCAGGTATCTATGGAGCAGTCTGCTTCATTGATGATACAGTAAGGGTACCTCAGAATAAGGTTTATGATGGGACTGAAAAATAAAATTTTAACTGAATTGGAGGAAGCTATAGTTTTGGGTTGCATGTATGTTTTATGTAATCAAATCTTTAAAAAATGCTGAATATATGTTAAATATACTTACATGTATTTAAATATTACATTTCAGAGATATCATTTCTTGATCCCATCTTGTACAAGTGAAAATACATATAGTGACTTAGCATAGTTTGACATGTTTTTTTATGAGGCAGAGAGTAAAGGAGGAGAAATGGGTGGCATGAAATAAATGGAAGGGCCTACGATGGGGACCAGTTTGTTTATTTTAATTAGGTGGTAGGGAGAGTTATTTTGTTTTAAATTTACAAGGAGTTAGGAGGTTATTTTGAAATTTATCCTTACCGCATTCCTCAGATCATTAGTCTTCACTCTCCTTTACAAAACCACACAGATTTATAGCCCATAAATTATATTTTCTCTCAGATTTATTGGAAAATGCTTTTTTTTTAATCCTAAAGAGAAAAGTAAGGTGATATGTGTTTTAATAAAGTAAAAATTTGTCTTTAGGCTAACTTGCAGGTTAATAATTCAGAAGACTATATATAAAAAAAAATACTGTGGTTTATATGAGCAAACCAATCTGCTTCCTGAGTGGATATGCAACTGTTAAAACTGTAGCTCAGTGTATTAGATAATGTTTGGAAAGGTCCCCTGGTTATTTGCAAACCATGTTTAGATTTCAACTTAATATTTTGAGCCCCAAAGAAGGGGATCACCATAAACTCATCTGTCAAATAGACAATACACAAGAGGATTCTGGTATTATAAGAGTGAGGATTTGGGAACTGTCTGCCAAAGATGATAAGAACTAAAGTAGATTTGGAGAAATTTAAATATGGCTTAATTTAACATTTAAAGTCATTATTGAAGTGCAAACGTCACTGATAGGCTATAAAAATACAGAATGGAGGTTCTGAATACTTTGTGTGGTTTGCCATAGGTAATTTCTGAGAGAAGCTTGCACTACATTTTTGTGTGTAATACTACAAATTTGCAATTTTAGTATACATGATATTTTGTCAATGTTTTGACTTTAAAAAAAATTCCAATTAAGATAACTAATTAAATAATATAATATCTCAAGTACATCTGTACCAGCAACTTGAGTCATTGCCATATGAGAATATTAAATGTAATATTAAACCTGAGGCAAGGAATTTTTACCAAAATCCAATGAATGCTGGTTAAATATATAATCAGATACAAGTGCATGATGTAATAAGGCATGACAGTTTTTCATAAATATATGCTGAATTTATAAAAATCCACAGTTATGTGCATTGAAATACTGTGTTCATTCTGAGTTATTTAAATCACAGAATTTTAGAGCTAGGAGTTGCCACCAGGGATCATCTAATCTAGTTGGCAACCTGGATGTCTTAAGGAACAGAGAGCTGCTAGTTCTTTTTTCTCTTGGGATGAAGACTCAAGAAATCATTCCATTCATTGCTTTATAACAGCGGTCCCCAACTTCTAGACCGCAGATGAGTATGGGTCCATGGCCTGGTAGGAACCTGACCATACAGCAGAAAGTGAGAGGTGGGCAAGTGAGGGAAGCTTCAACTGTATTTGCAGCTGCTACCCAGAGCCAGCATCACCACCTCAGCTCTACCTCAAATCATCGGAAATTAGATTCTCATAGAAACTCTGGTCTTTGGTGCCAAAAAGGTTGGGGATCGCTTCTTTATAATTCTTATGGCTACAAATAATTCATTATTTCCAAATTACACTTACCTTAAATTTGATAACTAGTTTAAAAATTGGATATATTCATTTTCAATATCGAGTGTCTCTGTGAAAGTATTTCAAAGACAAGAAGAGTAAATATCACTCGAATAAAGAAAAAGAAAGTAAAAAAAATTTTCTTTTCTCTGATCAAATAGAGCTCTTAAATTGTATGTGTTATGTGTAAATATTTAATAAAAATTTCATGTATGGAGAAAGGAAATAGAAAAATAATGTAGCTTAATAATAATAACTAACATTTATAATAACAATATTTCAGACACTGTTTTAAGCACCTTAAACTAACTCATTTCACATTTAGACACCTCTAGAAATTTATTATTATTATAATTTATACTGGCGAAGATATTATAGGACAGATTCCAATTGCTCAAATCACCACATCCAGTAAGCAGTAGAGCCAAGTTTCTAATTCAGATCCTTTGAGTCCCGAGCTCCTACTTTGACCACCTTCATCTACTTCCTGCAGCACATCAAGCTCAAGAAGTTTGGGGAGGAATCAATTAGGTTATCCCTATTAAGCCTACAGGGAAGAGCCTCTTGTATAATAAATGCTCCATAAATATGAATTTATAAGATTATGATAATGATATGGTGATTAAAGTTCATAATCCTTTATAAATCCCATTTTTAGATAGTGTGACTTAGAAACCTAGAGATCTCAAGAGTACATATTTGGTTACATTTGGCACTAACTTTTGATTTAATTTCTTTTTCCATCACTGTGTAAAACTCTCACATTTGTTAATAAGTCAACGTTTATGAAACATATGTATTATGTGCGAAACATATGTATTATGTGCAAAACATGCTCAGAAAATGCTTTGCCTTAGAGAAGCTTGTATTTGACTTGATAATTCAGAATATTGTCCTCATATAAAAGATCAAATACTTTAAAATCAACATAAAACAATTGCAAATTAATTTAGTGTCAACTGCACATATGTAATAATAATTCACATTTATATTACTTGCCTAGCAGCACATATATAAAACTCACATTTTATTATGTTTTATAGTCTCCAAAATACTCTCACATTTATAATCTCATTTGATCCCCAATCATCTTTAGCTACTTAAATCTCTATTGAGCTGCAGACATATTTCCAATGGCTTCTAGACATCTCTACTTGTAAATTCCATATTCTACTTATTCTCAACCTTTCCAAAATCATGCAACTTACTTTTTTGCTGAAACTCAGCACTTTTTCCTCTACTTTCTCCTTAACTACAAAATGATATGTTCATAGTACTTTTTTTTCTTTTACCTTATAAAGTTTACATATTTCTTTCATTTTTTAGAATACAGATAATATATTTAATTTACCTCTGTATCCTAACACTTAGTATAGTGCCTAGGTCATAGTAGATAAATATTTATGGAATAAAATACATCTCAATTTTATAGGAGAAGAAATTGAGGCTGAGAGAAATTGAGTAGTATGTTGAAACAAAATGATTTGAAAGTGTGGACAAAGAAAGAAAAACAAATAGAATGTCAGTTTTATTATGAAAATGTATCTCAAACACACACAAGTCAACATCTAATATATTCTCCTGACACACACAAAAAATCAAAGATGTTCTAAATTTCATCAGGCCAGTGAATGAGAGAAAAAGACAGAGAAGTTAGCCTGTTAATAGCCCGGGGCCAGCTGACAAGATTGCTCACATTCCTGAATGTATGTTGGACCTTTGAATCAATACCCAGGTGTTAGATGGTCCATCTAATACTGCATATTGAAGAACTTTTAGGACTATTGCCTACGACCAATTAAAAGCAGTAAATATTTCTTAATTACAGACTGCTTCCATAATAGGACTGCCCCCTTCAACTTATTCTGTCCCCTTAAATGGAGCCAATATAAATTCTTTCAAAACAACCTATATCTTTCTTATAATTTGTAAAATATGCTCAGAAAATGCTTTGCCTTAGAGAAGCTTATATTTGACTTGATAATTCAGAGTATTGTACTTGCACAAAAGATTGACTACTTTAAAATCAACATAAATAATTGCAAATTAATTTAGTATCAGCTACACATACGTATATCATACATAATGTATAAAACTCCAAATATAATGTTTAAAAACTCTCTTTAATCCAGGACGGTGGACATACTGCCTTTGCCATCTATTGTGGCTGCTGGTGGTTTAGACGTTATGTCCCAGGACCTGATCCTTTATGGTGGTATAAATCCTTTCTTTTAAAAGGACTTTTAGCTGTGGAAGTTAAGTTTTTTTGTTTAATACTCAGTTACTGCCACACCTCCTTCTCTATGTTTTGCCAATGCCAGCCCTGCTCAGGGTCCTAATAATAATCATCTACCAGAATGATGTTTTCAAGGATTTAGAGAAATGCAAAGTATGGCTAATTTTTTTTAATATTTTGAGATTTCTGTTCTAAATAGAAACAATAATCAAGTAACTTCAAATACTGACACATCTCTCTATTTAAAAACGCCATGTTGGATTATAGATTAAAAGCACCATAGAAGATATACCTCAGTAAATTTTGAGGTAAACAAGATTTACTTTGGCATTGACTCTGCAAAACTTTTTTAGAGAAATGTCAAATTCCTGTTTTGTTAAAGGCAGAGCAGGGGGATTTTTCCTGAAGATTTGCTGAGCTTTATTCCCAAATGGGAATGTGAACTACAATTAAGAGTTTCTATAACTGGGTTTAATTCCTCACTAGAGTTTTTTGGTTTTTTTTTTTTTTCACCTCAAGAAGAGGATCTTTAATTCCTCTTAATGAGACAGATTTCATCCTGCTCATGTCTAGACCTTGTTTTGTATACAAAACAGAAGCCTGGCTAAAAACTTTCCTTAGCTCTATGCATACTGATAGAAGAAGATAAATGTCTAAGTAACAGTTTTCCTTAATCAAAAGCAAGTCTGATGTCTTATTTTAATGGTCCAAGTTACTGGATGTTTTGGAGGACCTCACTGACTCCCCAGAAAGCTCACAAAATCTATCTGGTAACTTTGGCTTCAGGCCCATAATCTTCAACTTGGCTTTTTTGAGCTGTTATATCAGACGATGTACACTGACTTTTGGGATTCAAAAAAATTAGTTTGAATCCCCATGTGTGTGGGAACCTTGTGCCATTCCTAATATCTCAGGGTTCTTGTGGAGAGGGTTGTCTCCTATTTTTCTAGGTCTTTGCTGGCATTCACACCCTCCATCTGCTGAAATATTACAGTTATTGGTTAACCAGTCATAGAAAATATTCTGTATTTTCTCATTTTTTTGGCCTAAACAATGAATACAGTCACTTAATTTCTTCCCAAAATATTATTCACACAAGAAATGTGTGTATCTTGCACACTAAGGCTTAAGGTGATAGAATTTAAAGAATGGCATGATATAACATAAAAGTAAATGAGCCTTAGATAGTCTCTTTCACAAAGCTTTTTAGTCTTGCTGCCAGGGAACCTATAGACATCACTGCCTTCCTATTTCTCAGAACCTATCTGTGATTTTACATGTCACTTTGACTAGGCTATGATGCCTAGTTTGGTCAAATTTTAGCCTAGATGTACCTGTTGAAGGTATTTTTGTAAATACGATTAATATTTAGAATCAGTCGACTTTAAGTAAAGATTACCCTTAATAATGTGGGTGGGCCTCATTCAATCACTAGCAAAAACTGAGGTTTCTTGGAGAAGAAGGAATACTGCTGTAACAGAAATCCTGCCTGAGTTTCTAGCCTGCTGGACGGCACTACAGAATTTAGGCTTAAAACTGCAACTCCAATGCTTACCTGAATTTCCAAACCTACGGATTTTGGACTTGCCAGCCATACAATCATGAGAGCTAATTCTTCAAAATAAATCTCTTTCTGTGTATATACGTATATTCTATTATTTCTTGTTTTCTGTCAAACTCTAATCAAAACATTTTCCCTTCTGTAACTCTTTCTGCATAACTCAGTTTTCCTTACTTTTTAATGTAGTATAAAAGGATTTTCTAATTCTTACTCTGCTCTTTACTGAATCTCTTTTTACTTTTTTCAATTACAGTTAATTTCTAATGTTATATTAGTTTCAGGTAATCAATATAGTGATTAGACATTTATATAACTTGGGAAGTGATCACGCCTTCCCATCTGGTGATTGTCAATTTGTTCTCTGCCTCTTTGAGTTTGTATATCTATGAGCTTGCATATCAGAAAACTCATTATTGTTTTGTGCTTGACAATGAACCATTAGCGGTGGGACCCATGCAGTTTAGTGACATAGAGTAACTGTCAGAGACTTTGATATTTCATCTATCTTTTCTTTGTACTTCACCTGTCTCTGTGAGCTCTCTGTAGGATGCTCTACAGAGCTTGTTCATCTATGACTTGAATTATGCCACCTGCCTCAAAAGGTGAATGTATCAATAATCAATTGTAAATTTAAATAATATCTTTACCATTCTTGTGTATGTAAAATAGCTTCCTTAAAAAATCTTCAAAAAGCAACTAAGCACAGTATCTTTTCCTGCCCTAGTCCTGATTCCTTCTTCAAAAACTAGATATGTCATAAGTTAAGAAGTTTATTAATATATAGTGAAAAGAGCATAGATGCATCTTTGTTCATCTGGCTTATTGGCCTGTAGTTTTCTTTTGGTGTGTTTGTATGGATTTGGTATCAGAGTAATACTGGCCTTATACAATTAATTTAGAAGTGTTTTTTTGCAACAATTTAAGAAAGATTTTTCTTTAAATGTTTGGTAGAATTTACCAGTGAAGTTATCTGGTCTTAGGCTTTTCTTTTTAAGGAAATTTGGTTCCTGATTTCATCTCTTTACTAGTTATAGGTCTGTTTCAGATTTTCTCTTTCTTCATGATTCAGTTTTGGTAGCTTGTTTGTTTCTAGGATTTATCCATTTCTTCTAGGTTATCTAATTTATTGGGGTATAATTGTTCATAATAGTCACTTATTTTCCTTTTTATTTCTGGGTCATCAGTTTAAGATTTCTTAAGTTTAATTTTATTTGAGTCTTTTCTTTTTTTTTCTTTGTTAACCTAGCTAAAAATGATCAATTTTGTTTATCTTTTCAAAAGAAGAAGTCTTATTTTCATTGTTTTTTTTTCTTACTCTCTAATTTCTGTTTATTTCTGCTCTAATTTTTACTATTTTTTTCTACCTGCTAATTTTAGTTTTATTTTATTCTTTTCCCCCCAGTTCCTAGGGGTATAAATTTAGGTAGTTAATTCAAGATCTTTCTTCTTTCTTTAATGTAGGTATTTACCGCTTTAAATTTCCCTCTTAGAACTACTAATGCTGTATCCCACAGATTTTGGTTATATTTTTTTTCATTTGTTCATGTATTTTCTAATTTCTCTTTGATTTGTTCATTGACCCTTGATTGTTCAAAAGGTTGTTGTTAAATTTCCACATATTTGTGCATTTTCTAGATTTTATTTTGCTATTGATTTTCACTTTCATTCCATTGTTGTGAAAAGATCCTTGATATGATTTTAATTGTTAAAAAAAAAAATTAAGGCATCTTTTGTGACTTAATTTTGTTGCTTTATCCTGGAGAATGTTTGTGTGCAGTAGTGAGGAATGTATATTCTGCTACTGTTGAGTGGAAGGTTTTATATATATCTTCTAGGATCATTTGATCTATAGTGTTTTTCAATTCTGTTTTTTAATTGTCTGTTTATTCTAATTATTATTGAAAGTAGAATGTTGAAGTTTCATACTATTATACTGCTGTATATTTTTCTTTCAGTTCTATTAGTAGTGCTTTATATATTTAGGTACTCTTATGTTGAATAGATATTTATGTCTAAAGTAAGTCTGTTGTACTATTGTAGACGGCATGAAGTTAAATCTTGTTTTATATTTGTAATTAATATTTTTTAATCTATAGGGCTGCTGTATGTCATTTGATGGGAAAGTTTAATCCATTTACATTTAAACTAATTACTGACAGAGAAAGATTTACAATTCCTTTTTGGTATTTTCTTTTTGTTCCTTTGATTCTCCTTTTCTCTTTTGCTGTCTTCTTTCGTGTGTCATTGATATTTTTTTGTATTTACATACTTTAATTTCTTTTTATTTTCCTTTAGTGTAACACTTGGTATAAATTTTGTGGTTACCATGGGGCTTACATAAAAATATTATGGTTATAACAGTCTATTTTAGGCTGATAGCAATTTTACTTCAATCGCATACAAAATCTCTACATTTTTATGTCCCCCGCCTCAGACACATTTGTGTTTGATGTTACTTCTATTTATATTATGTATCCATTAACATATTTTTATAGTTGTAGTTATTTTTTATACATTGTTTTTTAAACTTCATACTTACAAGTGATTTACCTACCATCATATGGTAATATAATGTTCTGTATATGTCTATATATTTACCTTTACCAGTGAGTTTCACACTTTCATATGTCATCATGTTGCTGTTTGGCATCTTTTTATTTTAACTTGAATAAGTCCCTTTAGAATTTTTTTAAGGCAGATTTAGTGGTGTAGAATCTCTTCTGATTTTGTTTGACAAAGTCTTTATTTCTCCATTTTTAAAGGACAGCTTTGCTGGTTATAGCATTCTTGTTTGGCAGATTTTTTTTTTTCTTCTTCTTTTAGCCCTTTCAATATATCATCCAATTCTTTTAGATCTGCAAGGTTTCTGAAAAATCCTCTGATAGTCTTATGAGGGTCCCCTTTGACAAATTGCTTTTCTCTTGCTGCTTTTAAAATTCTGTCTTTGTGTTTGACTTTTAACAATGAGATCATAATACGCTCTGTGTAAGTTCTTTGAGTACCTCTTAGTTATCTTTTGAGCTTCCTACATGTAGTGTCCATTTCTTTTTCTTGATTTGGGGAATTTTCAGCTATTTTTTTAAATAACATTACTGGTTCTTTCTCTTTTTCTCATTTTCTTAGATTCCATAATGCATATATTGTTCTTTTTGATGGTGTTTCATGAGTACTTTAAACTTTTTTTATTCTTTTTTTATTTTTCTTTTTGCTCCACTGGGTAATTTCAAATGGACTGTTTCCAAGTTTGCTGATGCTCTCTTTTTCTTAATCTAGTCTGTTATTGAACCCCTCTATTGAGTATTTTAGCTTAGTTATTATATTTTTTAGCTCCAAGACTTCTGTTTGAGTCTTTTAAAATTTTTCTCTTTGTTGAAGTTATCACTTTGTTTATTTATTGTTCTCCTGAGCTCACTGACAATTTTTTCATGGTGATTATTTTGAATTTTTGGTTAAGTAATCTATATATTTGTTTCCTTAAGGTCTCTTTCTGGATTTAATCTTGTTTCTTTGTTTGGACTACATTTCTCTGTTTCTTAATTTTTCTTTCTTCTTTGTGTTGGTATCTACAACTTAGAAAACAAAACAAAACTACTACTTCTCCCAATTTTCATAGATTGACCTTATGCAGGATATGACTCTCACCAGTCAGTCCAGCCAAAGATTCTGTAGGTCTCTCAAAACTTTATGCTAGTCCAAACTGCTGTCTTTGTTTTTAGCATAACCTCTTCTGTCTAGAGGATGCTGGTTACTTTCACCATATTATATCAGGCAAGACAGAAACTATTCCATCAAGAAACACCCAGAGAAATGAAAAGATTGGATGCAGAGTCAAACTCTTTCTCCTGATGGAGAGAAGCTAGACACTGAGGTTTTTACCCATTTGATGTATGTTGGGATTGTGATGAGAGCTTGTGTGCTAATTCAAACCATCATCTTTGCTCTTATTGGCCCACAAACTTCTAAAATATCAAGCCCTGTTGGTGCTTCAAGACATGTGAGACAGAAATCAGTCAGTCCCTCAAACAGCTCAGATAAGTTGGAACATTTGACCTGATGGTCCAACTCTTTATCTCCCTTCCCAGGGAGAAGCTGGGAGCTGGGTGATTCCTTTTGATTGCATAGTGCTGCACCACGAGTGGGATGTCTTATAATGAGAATGTGTCTCAAATTTACTTACCAGTTTTGGTGTGGCTGATTTTACACTTGCCCAGGGTGCAGAAGCTTCTCAGCTTGTTTCTAGATTTCTTGTGGAGGGAATTGATCTGTGTTTTATTATGAATCAGTATTTCTGTGGGGAGTAGGAAAATCCAGGATTACTAGTCCATCATTTTGCTAAGGTCACTCAATCCAACTGTTTTTCTTTATAATTATTGTTTTGTGTGTGTGTCTTGTCTAAGAGATATTTGTCTACTCTCAGGTTGCGAAGAAATGTTATGCTGTTCTCTAAAATCTTTTTTAGCTTTAGATTTTGTATTTAGGTTTATGATATATCTCAAAAATATTTGAGTGCTGTGTGAAATAGGTATAGATGTTCATTTTGTTTTCTTCTTATGGTTACCTAGTTATAGCAGCTTCATTTATTCAAAACAGTTCTTAACTAATGTTCAGTTCATTGAATGTAAAGTGACCATTTATGTGTCAAACAAGTTCTGATTATTATTTCATTAATTTTATTTATTCTATGCCACACTGCCTTAATTATTGTAATTTTGAGTAAGTCATTAAATCAGTGTATTAGTTTACTATTTCTGCATAGCAAATTACCACAAACTTAGAGAATTAAAAAAAACAAACAAACAAAGCCAGCCATGATTATCTCACAATTCTGTAGGTACTGTATGGCTGAGTTCTCTACTTAAGTTTCTATGGGCTGTAATCAAGGTGTCAGATGGCTACATTCTCATAGAGATTGGGATCTTCTTTCAAGTTTATTGAGTTTGTTAGCTGAATTAAGTTGTTCATGGTTGTAGGACTGAGTATTTATTTTCTTGCTGGCTGTCAAGTTAAAGGCCAACCTTAATTCCTAGAGGCCACTCAGATTACTTACCATGTGGCCTCTCTACCTTCAAAATCAGCAATGGAAATTTCTTTTGAGTTGAATTCCTCTTATGCTTTGAATATCTCTTTTCCTCTGTCTCTGACTTTTAGGCTTAGATTGAGAGGACACATGTCTTTAGGTCAGGACCACCCAGAAATTTCCCTTTCTTAAAGTCAACAATATCATATAATATAAACCAATCACTAGAGTAAATTCCATTATATTCACAATCCTAGCGTGTGTGCATCAGCCAGAGAGGGTGTTGGGGGCCACCTTAGAATTCTGCCTAACACTATCAGGTATTAAAAGTCCTTTCTGAAGCTTACTCTTCTTTTTAAAGATCTTTTTGGCTGTTTTAAGACCTTTTCATTTTCATAAATATGTTTGAAATAGCTTGTCAATTTCTGCTAACAACAACAAAATGATAAGCTGATGTTGAATCAAATCTATAGATCAGTTTGGAGAGAACTGATATGTTAATGATGTTTAGTAGTCTATCAGTCTACAAACTTGGCATATGAGTCCCTCAGCAATGTTTTTAGTTTTCAGTGTAGTAGTTTTAAATGACTTTTATTATTTTTTTCTTAAATATATACTTTTTGATGCTACTATAAATTTTAAATTTTCATTTCTTTGCTGCTAGTGTGCTAAATATATTTTGGTATATTAACATTTTTTGGAGAGTTTGCTAACTTCATTTGTTATTTTTAGAAGCATTATTCTTTAGGAGTTTTTATATCAACAAGTATGTGTGTGTGAATAGGGACAACTGCACATTTTCCTTTCAAAATTTAATATCTCATTTATTTAATTTAGTCTTTATTGCACTGGCTAAGACATCTGGTCACACAGAATAAAATGATGAAAGTAAACATTTCCGCCCTATTCTAGATCTTATGAGAAAAACATTCCATCCTCACCACTAAGAATAATGTTAGATATATAGTTCATTCATATATGCTCTTGATCAGATTGGGAAAATTATTTTGTATCTAATTTGATAAAAGGCATTTTAAAAATTATAAATGAGTATCGAATTATGTGAATTTTTTTCTTCATCTATTGAGATTATCATGTGTTGTTTTCTCCTTTATTTGTTAATGTGGCCTATCACACTGGTTGTTTTTTGTTTTGTTTTGTTTTTTGTTTGTTTGAGCATTAACAAGGCAAATTTTATTTAATAACCAGAGAATGGAAAAACTGAAGTTTAGCTCTCAGATGTGTTTTTTGTCTGCTCAGGATCAAGGAGCTGTTCATACTGGGTACAGTTGCGTCTAGGTAGATGAGGGGAGGAATATTCATAATTTTTTTCTGGGAAGGAGACTGTAATCTTCTCAGAATCAGAGTTCTGCCTTTTCTTCTATCCTTTCATGGTTTCTTCCATTTGTTGCCATAGCGATTATCAACTGTCATGGCACCTGGTAGGTGTCTCAGTTAGTATGGAGATTAGATTATAATGAAGTTTGTGGTCTTCTGGAGGTCACTTTGGAGGCCATCTTAGTCTTATTTGGTTTAAACTGGTCCTTTCTTGAGAAAGAACTGTTAACTATAGGTCTTCCTGTTCTCAAAGTTAGAGTTAGGGTGGGGTAGAAACTTATCCAGGGACAGAAGCTTAGTTAGGTGACACATGCCCATTTGTGGGGTAACAAATTTTCTCCTTAGTTTCACATTTCATTCTTGAGAGGGACTGAGGGACAAAGGTTGACCTTCTGTAACTTCTTCAAGCTGAATTTGGGTGTGGTTGAGCGTCCATTAGAGGAGTGAAAGTTTTCCTGTGCTAATCTTAAATCGGTCTGATTGTCCACTGGCTTTATTCCCAGCCATTGCTGGTGCTCTTGAATAGTAAGCCAATCTTGCTTTCTGGAGATAAATTACAGATGTCCTAGTTCAGCATGTTTTCTGAATATTGCTAGATTCAATTTGCTAATATTTTGTTAAGGATTTTTATATTCATGTCCATGAAGGATCTTGGTCTATAACTTTCTTTCTCTTTTTCTTTCCTTTTTTTTTTTTTTTTGTAATACTATCAGATTTTGGTATGGGGGCTTCATAAAATAGAATTATAATGGATTCCTTTTTCTCTAATTTCTGAAAGAGTCGTTTTCCTAAAATGTTTGATAGAATTTACCACTAAATCCAATTGGTTCTGGTATTTTTTTGGATAGAGGGAGAGAGGGAGACAGGTATTTATTTTTTTATTTTTTTATAACAAATTCAATTTCTTTGGTAGCTACAGGGTTATTAGATTTTAATTTCATCTTGTTTCAATTTTTGTAAACTGTTTTTCAAAGAATTTGTTAATTTCATCAATGATGTAAATTTTATTGGCATAAGGTTGTTCATAGTATTTTCTTACTTTTTTCTTCTATAAAATTGGTAGTGATACCTTTTTTTCATTACTGATACTGGTAATTTACTTTCTTCTCTTTATTCCTTGATAAGTCTTTCTATTGATTTATCAATTTTATTAACTTTTTAAATGTACTCAGAGAGGTACTAAAACCTTTAACTCTCAATGTTATTTGCATTATTTGCCTTTTATTTTTTAGTTTTTGCTTTATTTATTTTGAATCCTGGGTATACATACACATTTATAGTTATGTCTTTCTGATATATTGATAGTCATCATTACAAGCTGACTTTTTTCTTATACGGTATTTTTCCTTTTTTTGAAGTCTGTTTTTTATGATGATATACAGTTTTCTTTTGCTTACTCTTTTGCATGCTTTATCTTTTTCTATTCTATTATTTTTAACTTATTTGTGTGTTGATATTTAAAGTCCTTTCTTGTAGACCACAAGTCTACAGTTGGGTGGGTCTTACATATTTATCCACTGTAACAATTTTGCTCTTTTTAAATCAAGACTGAAAATCTTTGTCTTTTCATTATTGTTTTATAATAGGCAATTAATACTTAATGTAACTATTGTTATAATTGTACTTAGGTTTGAGATTTTGTTATTTTTTCTATTATGTTATGAGTTTTTTGCTACTTTAAAGAGCATCATATTATGTTGGGATTTCAGTAGTAGAGCTATGTTTTACTTAGATGTGTTTTTTTGTTTGTTTGTTTTTATCTTTTTTGAGTTTTATTGAGATTTGATGCTTTCCAAATTTAGAAAAATTTTGGCCACTATTTTTTCTCTTTCATTTTTTTCTTCTTTTTTTGGGCTTTTCCCCGGTTTTTGGTTGCTTTTTCCCCGGTTTCTTGGATTTTTATTCTTTTAAAAAAAAGTTTTTTATCTCCATTCTTCAGATTGGGTAATTGCTATTAATATACTTTCAAATTCCCCACCTCCTTCTTCTGCTATTTCTACATTTCTGTTAAGCTCATAGAGTAATATTTTTAAATTTTAGATATCGTATATTTTAGTTATAAATTTTTTTTGAGATATAATTGACAAATATATTAGTTTCAGGTATACAAGATAATGATTTAATATTTGTATATATTGCTAAATGAGCATTACAATAAATCTAGATGACATCTATCAACATACAAAGTTACAATTATTTTGTGTTGAGAATTTTTAAGATCTATTCTCTTAGCAACTTTCAAATATACAATATAGTATATGTAGTATTATTAACTATATAATTTTTTTAATGTTTCTATTTTTTGGTTGTGATTCTCTCTTATTCATTGTATATAACTTTTCTTTGAGTTTGTGAACATATTTATTATAGCTGCTTTAAAATCTATGCTAGTTGGAATATGTGGGTCCTGCTAGGGAGGTTTACTAAGGACTGTTTTGAAAGGGATATGAATATTATTATTTTTTGCACATCTGATGAGTTTTAATTGTATTCTAGACATCACGAATGAATCATTGTAGAGCCTCTAGGTTCTGTTATATTTCTCTGAAGAATGACTTATCTACCAAGTTAACTTGGCAGGACTCAAACTCTATAATCTTTCTCCCTCGAATATATAAGGCTTAAATCCATGCTGATTTATTGCAGATTTCAACTGATGCTCATTAAACATTTTTTTCTATGGCCCTGAGGCCTTTGCTATGAATGAACAGTTTGGTAATCTGTCAAAGATTTGTATAGATTTTATATGCAGTTGGGATTTAACCCCCTGATGATCTGTTCCTTTCAGAATTTACTCCTTACTTTCTGACTGCTCTGCCATTCCAGACTCTCTCCTATGACTCCTTAAATTATTAAGACTGAAGCATTTTGCTCTTGGAGCCAAGTGAAGATTGAGGTTGACTCCCAACAAAAGGCCGCAAACTCTTACATCTTACCAGATGCGGATTGTTTTTCAATTTTAGAATCCTCTCCATGTTCTAAATGTTTTGTCAATCTCCAATGCCATCTAATAAGTATTTTTTAATTATTATTTTGTTCAGATTTTATAAATTGTTAAGAGTGTTAGCATGACTAACTTACTTAACTGTAACTTGAAGCAGGAAGCTAAATTAAGTATTTTTGTAAGTTATTTCACAAAATGACCTCAAAAAGCAAGTATTTTATTTCCATTTTACACATAAGACTAAAGCTTAGATATATTATAGTAGATTATAATCTAATGTCTAAAGATTACAACAATATGCTGAAAAACTCGGATTAAGGATGTAAGGATGGAATAAGAGGGTGACTTCCTCAGAACACTTGTCAAAGTGCAGCTGCCTGCAATCCCTTAGTGCCTCCACTCTTTCAAATGAATAATCAAGCCTGCAAAAATGTGCTTTAGTTTTATTCAGGCAAAAGCTAGATCTCTTTTTGGTTGAAACATTCACAAAGTCAGTTATGAAAGAAAGTGTGATATGTGTGTTTTCCCAGGATCTAAATGGAAGTTGAAGATCCCAAGAAATGGGCTGCCACTAGTGAGAGGGTGTCAGAGAAACAGTCATTCGACTAACATTTGAGTATCACATGTATGGTATCTAGAATACGGTAGCTGTGGTAAAGAAGAAGCAGATTAGACATACTCCCAAACATTGTATATTGTATATACGTAGATGATTGCTCTGTGATAAATGCTATATTGAAGGTTAGCTGAGTGCTATTTGAGAACAGAAGATGGACACCTAACCAAGAATAAGTGGTTTCCTGAAGGAAGTTTGAGATATTATGGGTAATAAAGTAGGACAAGGAATATTTTAAATTGTGGAAGGATCCTGTGGCAACATTTAGAGGTGTGAAACCTCTGGAGAATGGATTAATTTTCTGGATAGTAGAAGATAACACAGAAAGGGAGTAGTAATAAGATAAAAGAAGTTAGAGACCATAGAGGGCCTTTCATGCCATATTAAGGAGTTTAACCTTTTCTTAAGGACTTTAGGGATTTATCAAAGTGACTTGATCAGATTTGACTTTTATAAATATCACTCTGCTTGCTGAGTAGGGCATAGATTAGAGGGTCAAAAGATTACAGAAAAGGAGATTGGTTTATAGGTGTTTTCAGTAACTCAAGTAAGAAATGATGGAGCCTGGTATAAATAAGTTGTGGTGGGACTGGGCAGGAGATGGATTTTGGAGATATTGCATACAAGTTATGTACATGTAGATGATTAGGGAGAGAGAAGAGACATAAAGTGTTTAAACAAGGCCATAGGATAATTGAAATAACTTTATTGCCCAACCTAAGCTTTAAATTTATCTTTCACATGAAAAATTAGGTCTCTTCAGTTTTCATTACCCATAGCTGCCACACTCTACTACTTTATAACTTGTGCCTTCATGTCTAAATAAGGTGATCTGAGATTTATATATACACATGTGTATGTGTGTGTAAGCATATACATTTATGTGTTTGATTTGGGGGTGGGAGTTACAAATTAGAATCTGATTCAAATATAATGTGCAATTATAATAACATAATTTTGAGAAATATAAAGCAACTACAAAATTTGGATAATTGGAAACCAAACAAACATACCTAAGAAGAATTAGCACACACTATCTTGCTGATTCTTTGTAGAGCACACTCAGTAGAATGAGTGAAGAAATGGAACTATAGAGAGATGATCCTAGTTCCAGCTTTGCTAAAGCCAATCTGTCTAATTCTAACCAGGAGACATTAATTTATAGAACACTGTTCCTCTATACCTAAAGTAATGAGGTTAGACTAGATGGTTTTTAAAACAAACTCTTGCTTTAAAATTTCCTCCAAGGGTTTCCTGAATAAGTGATTTACTGGTGCCACCACCACCCTAAATACCGGAAGAGGGGCAAATATTCCTGGCATTAACATGTAAAAAAATCAACATTACATGTCATTATATCAAAAATATTATGTGTAATTATATACAAAATGAACACAATTTAAAGAACAGGATTTTTATAGTTGAACCTGAGTTACAGAACAACCTTTTAGTTCACATTGATCTGTCTGTCCATTCTTTCGTGTTCATTTAGAACTATTTTACTAGGTAATTTGAAGCACTCAATTTTAAGTATAAAAATTCTTGCATTCTTGACTTTAAACAATAACAGACATAAGCACACAGGCCGACGTAAACTAGAAGCATATGTCAAATGACAACAAAATGTGGCTCAAAAAAAATGTACTTGTTAAACAGTACAAACAGTAATACTATATATGACCCCTTGCATAATTTTATGAGGGGAAAATCCATAATATATAATCAAATAAAGAGTACTATATTTAGTTAATTTTATTAGTTTTCAAATTGTGAATCTAGGTCTTACATCCATGTACAAAAGCATAGGACTAAATTTGATGCAAATGCATGTTCTGTGACTATAACAGATTTGTAACTATAACATAAAAGATGTCAAACTTATATAACTAATTGGATAACAGTGGAGTTTTAATTAAGAAAGTAGGAATTTGAGTCCTCGTTCAGTCACTTACTGGTTTAGATAACCTTAGAGAAATCCCTTCATCTTTCTGGGCCTTATTCCCATCTGTAAATGAGGATAACAGTATCTATCTTTAAAGTCTGTTGTAAAGATTTAATTATATAATTTACAGAAAAAATGCTGTATTACATAACACTTTTAATTATAATTAGCAGAAAATATGTTCAACTTGGCTTAAAAACTAAATAAAATTTATAATTTCAAATAACCGAAAAGTGCAATTGATGAACTCAAATTCAATCCGTATAATCAAGAATCTGTATTTAATCCCATTTTTTCCCTGTTTTGGCTTCATTCTCTGTCAGTTTTCCTCCATGAAATGGCAGAAAGAGATATCTACAATCGGCTCTGGATTTAAAACATTTTTATAGCTAATTATCCTAGTGAAAATAAAATGCTATTTTCCTCAATAATTTGAATAGGTGTTTGAAACTAACTTGCTTGTCTGAGCTAGGGTACCGGTTACCAGCTATTGACTCAAATAAATGGTTGGACAGATAAACTCATGTTCTGAGAATGAGTAGGAATGGTCTGTTGATAATAAGAATGCATTTTGTAGACTTCCTACTGTAGGGAATGTAATTAATAAAAGGCTTCAACTGCTGTGCTTTGAAATCCATCACTGAATTTGCACCAAGGATATACTATTCATGGACTGCTCCTAGTCAATGACTCAGTGTGGTGGGGATGTCAAGACGAATCCATTCCTGGGACATACATCCTGTGTTGGCTGAGAATCGCTCAAAGACTCCCCCACGGCTTTGTTGAATCTGCTACTACATAGACTATGATACATGTACTCAACATTTTCTCTCTCTTTACTCTGTGTTCAGACTCTCATAGTAATTTGATGACTGACTCAGTCATTTTTTGCTATCTCCCAATTGCTTTCACACAGGTATTTCTCCTTACAAAATCCTTGCACATTTAATTTTCTTTTGGCATCTGCTTTTCAGTATATCCAAACTTACAAAGGTGGTTGGCACAGTGAAAAAAAAGTAAGGATTCATTTCACATTAAGCTGGAGTATGTTCTGGGAAGGCCAAAAAAAAAAAATAAATAAAAAGACAGTATTGGCTATAAGAGTATTTTAATCTATAAACTAGGCAATGATAAGAATTTTTGTTTTTGAGAGTTTTATTCTATATATTTATATAAAAGTAAGTCACTTTAAAGTTATGATCAACAACTCATTTCAGAATTCTGGTAAATGATTTTAATCAGTATTTAAGAATATCTTTGGTATATTCTTTAAATAAAAGTCTTTAAATAATAACTATCATCATTCTATTTCTGAATTCATCTAATATTGTAAAATTGTCAGTGATTACAGAGTGTGGTAGTTTTCAAACCAGAGAGTACATGAGAACTACCTGAGAATTTTCCAGGTAGAGTCAAATTTTTCAGGGAAAGCCTGGCCAGGTGTATTTTGAATTTTTTCTCCATGCAATTCTAATATATAATTCTAGCTGAGATCTCATGGCCAAATGAACATCTTCATGTTCTAAGTAAAGAAACAAAGAACTCAAGAATTTGAAAGCGACTTGCCCAAGGGCTTGTCTATGAAGTGGTTGCATTAGAAGTAAAAATCTGTTAAATTCTGACTCCCCATTTACTGCTTTTCTCTCTTCTAAATTATTAAAACAGCCTCTAACTCATGCCTCATCTTATGTTCCTCCTACTACTTATTCCCTTACTTCCTGAATCCCTGGTCTGCTTTCAATTTTGCATCTCCTATAAATCGCTCTCTCTTTAGGGCCTTTGAAGCTGCCATTTTCTACTATATGAAACATACTTTATTCCCTTCTTTTTATAAAATGAATAAATAAACTTCATATTATAGACTCTTTCAGACTGCAACTAGTTTTATATTAATGGAAAAGTTTGTCCTAACTATGCAACTTCTTAATGTATAAAATCATTTTAAATCAAAGAGAATATTTGTTTTCCCAGATATCGCTATCTCACTCACCTCTCTCCCTAGGAAATCAGAACTAGATCACTAGATCAGATGCATAGCTATCTGAAGACACATTTTGAGATCTTAAAATAAAAAGAAACCACACATATTTAACATTTGGATATATACGTATGTGTGTTTTGTTGTTAATTATTATCTTTTTCTTCTATTGTTTTTCCTTCTTCTCAAAGATTAAGATAGAATGACAGACCTACATCAGTGCTACTCAAAGTATGGTCTTTGGACAGAATCAGCTCTACCTGAGGAATTGATTGAAAAACAGCTTTAGGTCTCATTTTTGACTTACTAAATCAGAATCTCAGTCCGGGAACCAGGAATCTGTGTTTAATCAACTCTCAGATGGTGCTTATGCACGCTCAAGTTTGAAAAGCACTGGTCTGGGGGTAAAGAATAACAAAACTGGGTACTTATTAAAGGCAGCAGGACAGATTTTATTCAGTAGTACTGCAGCAGGAAAGGGAAGGAGGGAGAGAGGGAGAGAGAGAGGGAGGGAGAGAGAGAAAGACTTCATGGTCACTCCAGCTTAACTCGGCGTGATATTTTAAAAAGAAGAATGAGGGAGAATAAGGGAAGAGAAAAATTACAAAAATTGAAAAGGAGGTTGGTCAGTGTGATTAGACCATCTGGGTTTGTTATATGGGGCTTATTTGAAGAAGTATATCTTTAGGACAGGAGGTAATTTTGCAAATTAGACCAAGGTGCCCAACAAAGTTAGGCCTTTACCCTTCCATGGAACTGGGAGTTAAAAGAGCAAACACTATCTCCTTGGAGGTTTGCATTTCAGAGAGATGGCTCCCAAGTCCTTGAGGAGGCAGTTCTGAGTGGTAGAAGATTTTTATTTCAAAGGAGCAGAAGAAGCATGAGTTTGAAAGAGACTTCTTATGGAGAAGGTTTGGGAGCCTATTGTCT
>NW_011888803.1:4211899-4214044 GCF_000151845.1 Pteropus vampyrus | reverse complement strand
CCCTTACTTCCTGAATCCCTGGTCTGCTTTCAATTTTGCATCTCCTATAAATCGCTCTCTCTTTAGGGCCTTTGAAGCTGCCATTTTCTACTATATGAAACATACTTTATTCCCTTCTTTTTATAAAATGAATAAATAAACTTCATATTATAGACTCTTTCAGACTGCAACTAGTTTTATATTAATGGAAAAGTTTGTCCTAACTATGCAACTTCTTAATGTATAAAATCATTTTAAATCAAAGAGAATATTTGTTTTCCCAGATATCGCTATCTCACTCACCTCTCTCCCTAGGAAATCAGAACTAGATCACTAGATCAGATGCATAGCTATCTGAAGACACATTTTGAGATCTTAAAATAAAAAGAAACCACACATATTTAACATTTGGATATATATGTATGTGTGTTTTGTTGTTAATTATTATCTTTTTCTTCTATTGTTTTTCCTTCTTCTCAAAGATTAAGATAGAATGACAGACCTACATCAGTGCTACTCAAAGTATGGTCTTTGGACAGAATCAGCTCTACCTGAGGAATTGATTGAAAAACAGCTTTAGGTCTCATTTTTGACTTACTAAATCAGAATCTCAGTCCGGGAACCAGGAATCTGTGTTTAATCAACTCTCAGATGGTGCTTATGCACGCTCAAGTTTGAAAAGCACTGGTCTGGGGGTAAAGAATAACAAAACTGGGTACTTATTAAAGGCAGCAGGACAGATTTTATTCAGTAGTACTGCAGCAGGAAAGGGAAGGAGGGAGAGAGGGAGAGAGAGAGGGAGGGAGAGAGAGAAAGACTTCATGGTCACTCCAGCTTAACTCGGCGTGATATTTTAAAAAGAAGAATGAGGGAGAATAAGGGAAGAGAAAAATTACAAAAATTGAAAAGGAGGTTGGTCAGTGTGATTAGACCATCTGGGTTTGTTATATGGGGCTTATTTGAAGAAGTATATCTTTAGGACAGGAGGTAATTTTGCAAATTAGACCAAGGTGCCCAACAAAGTTAGGCCTTTACCCTTCCATGGAACTGGGAGTTAAAAGAGCAAACACTATCTCCTTGGAGGTTTGCATTTCAGAGAGATGGCTCCCAAGTCCTTGAGGAGGCAGTTCTGAGTGGTAGAAGATTTTTATTTCAAAGGAGCAGAAGAAGCATGAGTTTGAAAGAGACTTCTTATGGAGAAGGTTTGGGAGCCTATTGTCTTTTGGGAGCCCAAAGTCAGGTTTGGCTGGAACAAATGATGTTTCTTTGGTGATGTTGAGCTATCTCAGATGTTTTAAAAGGGGGCTGGGTTCATCCTAGGGACACAGCTTTGAGATGATAGAAGTTATGCTAGTGTTTGCATAAGTCTTCTAGAATGAGGGGGTGGCCCAAAAATTTGTTCTGAGAGATGCAGTTCTTATAGATCAAGGTTGAGGCCCATTTGAGGAGAAGGCTTAGAGGAGCCTGACTGGAGTTTGGTGAAGGAGAGTCTTTTTCCATTGTACTGGCTAAGGAATCATAACTTAAATAGCTGAGGATGCCAACCTTCAACAAAAATTATAAAAACTTAATAAAGTGCTATGTAAAGTAGTCTAAAATTGGTTTAGTACGCTTTCTCTTCTAATTTTGAAACTCTCTCTTTGTCTTTTCTCTGAATACCGTTCCTTTACTTACTCTTCTGACTTTCAAAGGACCCTACCTGACTGGCCTTTTTAAAGGGCATTTTTAATATTTACTTCTTTTCCTCATGAATCCAATCATATTATCTTTTCTTTAAGATTTGATTTGATGTATGATCAAAAGATTTCCATAATAAGTTGTCATTGAGGTTTTTTTCTTCCTAAGGTGTAAAGCAAGCAGCTGAAGAGAATAATATTAAAAAATGAAAAATTTGTTAAAAATATTTCTAATGGAGCATGTAAAAAAAAAAGTTTTGAGAAAATAGAGCTATTAGCATTAGCTGAGTGATTTTTAACACATTGTTTAATATCACTGAACTTTGACCATTTATAACAAGGTATTTCCAAAATGTGTCTCAGACTGTAATTTTAAGATTTAAGATTAAGTTTTCAGTTTATGTTTCAATCTCTTTTCTCTCTGAATCTACTTGAACAACCAAAGAAATACATATGGAAAAATTGTAAAACATTGTTAAAAAACAAAGAA
>NW_011888803.1:4208525-4211314 GCF_000151845.1 Pteropus vampyrus | reverse complement strand
ATAAATCTCTACATAAAATTTGGTTATCCAAAGAAAATTTGGAAGATGTAAGATGGGTAGGAAATGGGATTAAAACATTTAAAAAGATAGCTAAAATCTCTCATTTTAATAGACTGTGGTGTACATGAATATACACACATGTACACATATATGTATATCTTTATTTTCATTTTTACAATTAGTTGAAGACTATATGTCCATGGATGTTTAGCATTTGTTCTTAAGAGAAGGTGCTGATGCTGCCTGATTTTTTAAAGGCTCCTATGACCCTCACTACTGTCACAGATTTTGGTCACAAGTTCCCTATGCTCTTATTCCAATTACAGTTTTGTCTCATTTGCAGATTTGCTTGGCAACTTTATAACCTCTTAGTTTGTATCTTAGTTGTGCTATCAGAATCAGGTTGTAGAGTCAAAGACTGTGAGACTGTTATTTATCCTAACTCTCTAATTTCTAAACTACCTTTAAGGTGTTGACTGAAAGATTTTTTAGATAGCACGTTGAGAAACAAGGACCTCTGAGAATTTTCTATAAACATGTCCAGATATGACCTACTTTATTTTTTCCCTTTTAAAGGGAAGAGTGGACGGTGAAGAGACAAAAACGTGCTACTTGATTTGTGCTTTATATTTTCTTTTATTTCCTTCGCCTCAGACACTTCTTGCAAAGATAATTTCCTTTCTTTTCCTGTATGTTGTGTGGTGGGAAATTTGCTCTCTGTGACCTTTGGAACTTTTCCCCTTTTCTTGGGCAATAAGCCTCAATAACTTTAATAGTAGTTGAAGAATATGGTTTTTGAGGAAATGAAAATTATATCAACTCATTGTTTTAAAAATGTTATTTTTATTTCATTAAACTGTTCTAAATGTAAATAAAGCACATCCTCCAAATTCATTTTAACATTATCATAAACAAAGATATCATAAAGTGTCCTTTGTTAATAGATTGAAAGAGGAAACTGTATTATCTTGATATATGAGAGAGCATATGATAATATATTCAGCAAATAATATGTATTTTATGTCAATGGTCATTCTCTACTGGTAAAACAACAGAAACACATCAAATCGGAATCAGAAAAACATACCTGGCATAAGAATAACTCAAAAGTTGTAAAAGTGCTCACCAATGCAATTAGATGAGGAAATATAAAAGGAATTAAAAATATTGGAACAGAGGTGGCAATATATTTATTACTTATTTTTTATAGATAATCTCATTATTCCTTTGAGAAAACAGATAGGAATCAGTTCAAAACAGTTAAATTAGTAAGATAATTTGGTAAGTTATTTAGTTAAAAAGGTGGCCAAGACATGGAAGCAACTGAAGTGTCATACAGTAGATGATTGGATAAAGAAGCTGTGATACATATAAACAATGGAATATTACCCAGCCATAAGAAGAGATGAAATATTGCCATTTTCAACAACATGTATGGACATTGAGATAATCATGCTAAGCGAAATAAGCCAGACAGAAAAAGTTGAAAATCACATGATATCACTTATATGTGGGAGATAAATCTAAAAACAACAGATAAACAGGACAAACAAACAGAGATTCATGGACATAGACAATAGACTAGTGGTTACTAGAGTGTAGTGGGGAGAGGTGGGCGGGGGGAGGGAAGAGGGGAGTAAAGGGGGTCCAATATGTGGTGACAGAAAGAAATCTAACTATGGGAGGTGAACATATAGTGTAAATATATACATGCCTTACTGTTAAAGTGTACAACTGAAACTTATTGGATTTCGTTAACCAATGTCACTATAAAAAACAAACAAATAAACAAATAAATAAGCAAATATATAAAATCAATAGTTATCCCATGCAGAGACAATTTTTGCGAAGTATAACATAATAGAAAAATAGATCATGTTCCGTAGAAACAGCAACTACCTTAAACCTCAAATTCACTTTAATCAGAAATGTAAAATTGCATAGTGAAACCTTTAAAACTTGACTGGAGACATAAAAGGAAGACTTAAACAAATAAGGATATCTCTATATACTGTATTTCAAGGAAGTACTAAGAGATTTAAAATACCAAAAGAGATAAAAATAGAAAATAAAGAATGAGTAGCTAACTTTTGCTAGGGTAAATCAGGAAGAGAAGATTTCTTAAAAGAAATAATGCTTGAATTGAAACTTGGAAAATAAGAGTTACCCATGTGTAAAGGGTAGAGGAAGAAATATCAGAAGAAAAGAAACAGTTTATATAAGGCAGTGCTACCTTAAACAACACTTAAGGTTCAGAGAATAATGACTATTTGAGTATGGATGAAACAGAAAGTTGAAGGGGAAATATGGGAAATAGCATTTTGTATTTATCTTTTTTGGGGGGTGAGAGGGAGAGCATGCAAATGATAAGAGCATGAAAATACAATACTGTTCAATTTTTTCAAGTCTTTTGGTTAATTCATAGATACTAACTATCAAATGGGAAATATATAACATTATTGTGGAATTGTCTGAAGAGATTCAATTCAAAGCATACATTGTAGAATACTTCTCTCAGGTAAAATTAACTTGTCATTTGAACCTATATCTTTTTCATCTATAAAACCTTTGTAATTTTACAATATGTTCAAGTTAAAGTATATCTTGGTTAAAATTTTGCATTTCTTTACTTTTTTTCAGTAAGCTTTATAAAATATTTTCACATGATAATATTTAGCATTATTTCTCAGTAATAGAATGATAATATTTAGCATTATTTCTCAGTAACAGAAAGTTGAATTCAATGCTGAAGTTAAAGTTTTCCAGAATTACACCTGAGAATTAAGACA
>NW_011888803.1:4199072-4207700 GCF_000151845.1 Pteropus vampyrus | reverse complement strand
ATTATGATTAGTTGGCTCTTATAAACAATTAGCCATTTCTACTTTTTGATCCTATGTGTCTCAGTGGATATAATATCCCCTACCCATAATATCCAATTCAGGGAAATACAAAATACTGTAAGTTCTAACCTATCCCTGTGGAGAGAAAATTGTCATTGAATTTTGTGGTAATTTTATCTAGACACAGAATATCTTTCTTCTTATGCATTTATGAGCAGTATAATTGATGTGTTTGCAAAAATATTTTTGATTCCTAGTTCTTTCTCTGAAGCTTTCCATCTCATTTTAAAAATTCCAGTTACTTCAAGGGGTATTGTGGAATTTAAAAATAATCTCAGAGCTTTCGTTCAACTAAACTGTCAATTTCTAGAATTGTGTTTTATTCATTTTTTAAAAGCTGGCATCTAAAATAGTTCCTGACACATATTAGAAAGTTAAGATTTGTTAGTAAATGAATGAATAAAAGAAACAAATATTCGAACAGTGCTCATGAAATCGAACTGATAAAGTATAACAATCCTTGAAATGTTAAAACTAACATGAACATAAACTTCTATTCATCCTGTGTATTCTGTTCTAGATGATTTTTCTTTCCTCCTCTTTGTTCTTTTTCTCTGCTTGTAGCTGCTATCTCTGAGCATCCATTTTGTATTTATGGAGATTTATGGAGATTAGCCACAGAAGGCTAATTCTAGTATCTAACAATCTAGATAATATGAAACTTTAGAGCTATACTAAATCTCCTACAGTTCAGAGAGCAAGCATGATTAACTTAATCATCAGAAAATTTGAATTTGAGCCCCAGTTCTGAAAATTACTGGCCATGGGATTTTTAGTAAATCCTCTCATCTTTCTGAATATTGGTTTCTAAATCACTAAAATGGGAAAATAATGCCTGTTCCATATCAGTAATATCCAAATGAAGGATGCACGTGCAAATCAATTAAACAAATATCAGATTGTTCAAGGCTTCTGAAATTTAGGCATCATCCACAGCAACTGAAGCAGATCAGTTTCTAAGTCCTGACCAAATCTTTCCACATTCAGGCATACCTCATTTTAGTGTGCTTTGCTTTATCACACTCCACTGGTGTTGAGTTTTTATTTATTTATTTTTTACAAACTGAAGGAAAGACTCTCCACCAGCAACAAGATCAAGTACTCACAGCAGAACTGTACTGGGTGGGTGTTGGGAAAACTTTTGCTTTCCCCATGAAGGGAGAATGACATGACATAGAAGGGAAAAGGGTTGGCGCTGTTACTATTTTTCCTCTTCCTTCTTCTATCTCTGTTGAACAGATACATGGACCCTCCACAAACTTCTTATGGAATGAGGAGAACCAAGAAGGGAGGGATATGCTTTCCGATATAGGTAAATTGTAGAACTAATGCCAACAGCCATAGTACCTTTGGATTTTCTGTTAGGTAAAAATAATAGGCCCCTATTTGTTAATGCTGGGTGTTTGACTGTTTCTTCCAGTTTTAATTGATAATGTTCTCTATGGCCTTCAGGATAAAATGCAAACATTTTTATTTAATGTGCAAAATCACTTATGGATGTTTCCTGTATAACATCTTTTCCCGCTTCCTAAGCCACATCATTCATGCTAAGATTCTTGCACTTCTACAAGTTCTTGCACTTCTACAAGTTCTTGCACTTCTACAAGTTCAACTGTGCCATTGAAAATGCTCTTTCTTTCTCAGTTTAGAAAATAAATATAATTTTAAAAGAAAATAAGATATTAATTAGAAAATTACTAATATATTCATAAAGTTGATTTATTTGCACTTAATTGACATATCCATTGCTTTTATCTGCAAATAATAAATTATCTAACAGTAGATTTAAAAAAATGAAGATTTATTTCTATCCAACAAGTAGTCACATGAAGGCATACCTGGATTGTGGAGAAGCTCAATATTATCACACTTCCAAATGCTTTCTATTTTATATCTTGCCAGTCTTAGAAATTATTTCATTGCCTTATGCCACTGTAACTCCCAGAATCATGTCCACATTCAATGATGGGAGAAGGAAGATTGGGGATGGTAATGGATTTTTTTCTCTTTTATGAGAAACATGAAGTCCTTCCCACAGCTCTCCAACATACTTTAACCATAACTTCTATCAGGTTTCTTTTTATATCTTAATGGATGGCCTTAGCTGTAAGAGAGACTGAAGAAATGAATAGTTTTTTATTGTTGTATTTCTAGCATCTATATAGAGAGGTAAATAACAATGGAAGAGGGGTTTGGTGGTGGAGATTGCTCTACTCAGCAAATAGGATCTATCATACTTGAAGAACTGCCATTTCAATAACTCAAATGATGAGTTTTTCTGAGGGCAGTAGAGGGAAGGGGTGGTTTAGAAAAGACAAAGCAAGTAGAAGGCTGGAATAATTTTGTGTTTGTCTCTGCACTTCCACTCTCTATCACTATGCCTTACATGCAAGAAACATGTAAATGCTTGATAAATTATTGGTAATCATATTGTCCATCTAGATGTTGATTATAGATGTTACAGATACATATGTTAATGATAACTTTTATGTTATATATGAGAGCCTAGATGCAAGTATAAAATCATCATTCAACTATATGATTATTGAAATTCAATTTAATATTCTAAAGAGAAACTCAGGAGTACATATTTAAGAGTCAGTATTTAGAAGTTGAATTACAAGGAAAAGAATGAAATAAATGTTGAAGACTAGCAATCTGCTTTATCAATGTCATAGTATTTGTTAAAATTCCACGTAAGTATTTCAGTAGTGGAATGACAGTTCACCAAATGAATTAGAGCACTATATAATTATCCTTAAGTAATGCAAGCTAAGATCCCATATGAAGAGTGATAGTGGCATATAATGATAGTGTCATCTCTCCATTTAGGGTACAACATGCCATCAGAGAAGATGAGATGAATCCTAAATGGGTGGGTAATGCTCCATATTACAAACTTAACAGCTTATGACATCAGGCCGATCCCCAATCCATCTGTTAGCTGTACAGGACAGAGGACATATTGTTATGGTGATTAGGCCAGGTGGTACTTCATTTGATATCACAGCTGTGCTAAACGTCCACTCGGAAACCTAAAACCATGTGAAGCATTTCTTGTTTGGGGTCGCACTGAAAAGAAAGAACAGCAGCTGGGGTATATTCTTAAAAAGTTCCACACAGAAATTCTTTAGTTAAAATTAAAACTGAAAACCTTTGTAGTATGTCATGAGGAATGAAGTTTTAAAGTCTAGGTTCTGCTGTTTGCTTCCAGTATAAATTTTGAATTTCTGATCTATTAATTCAGTCATGCAAAGCCAAAGGCAGTTATGGCATATGTAGAATTTGTTATTCAACAAAATATTGAAATGATTTATATAAAGAATGTGTTTTAGTTCCTGAGACACAGTCTGCTCTTAAGAAACATTAGCTATTGATTTCATTATTCTGAATATTGTGAATTTCTAATTTCCAAGTTTCCTGTCCACACCCTGTCTCATCCTTAGTTATCTAGTTATCCATTCTGAAAATAGCTATGTGCCATACATATTCGTATGTATGACTACGTATGCACATATGAAATCAAGAAGCCCCTCCAGCCAAATTTTGCCTTTGGATTCATAAATAGAATCAGGCTGCCTTTGCTTTGAGAAGGTGGATCACAGATTAATTGCAGCCATAGTTCATCTAAAAGTTGCCTTTGTGTGAATTTTTAGCAGTGTACCCCGTGCAGAGGTATAAAGCCCCATGTTTCCACAGAGGAGTTAAGGCTGCATTCAGTATCCTCTTATCTTCTGGAAGGCAGCCTTAGACAAGGGCCAACATGTGTTATCTTAATCAGTGCTACTTGTTAATGGGATAAGCTGCTTGAAGCAAATATGGAAACATGGAAGCCAGAAGTCAGTGGTAAACTTTTCATAGTAAAATTTACTCATGCCCAGTGAGAGATATGAGAATTAGAAGTGCCAAATCAATAGAAAATTGAACAGTTTGTCTTGTTTATTTATGTAGACATGTTAACCATGAAGGCATAAAATGGCCTCTTCTACTTTGTCTATATCATACTTAAAAGAGATGTCACCTGCAAATTCGACCATGTCATATTTAATAAGGAACATCTTTATTAAATTATTTTAAAGATGAGTAAGAAAAGAACCAGATGCCTCACAAAGCAGTATGGCCAACCCATAATTTATAAGATTTTCTTTGTGCTATTTACAAGTAATCCAGAAGATCCAAAACACGTAGTAAATTATAATTTTGCTGAGACCCTTTAGAACTGGTGACTGAGACAAGTCAAACAACTTCATCTCCACACAGCTTCTTATACATTACCCTTCCATATGTGGAATAATTTTTGTAAGGTGATGAAAATGAAAACAAGAGCTGTCATTGTATCTGTGAGAGAGAGATTTTGAAGGGAGTAGGAAAGGAGAGTGGAAAGGATGGGGGGAGAGATTGTTCAAATAAAAAAATAAATCAAAATGACAGTGATATAAGTAAGAAGTGAAGTAATCTACAAAAGTGATACTTCTTAGTGTTAAGAAACAAAATTATCGAAAACTTTAAGTCATAAGCATGACTGCATATATTTGAGTGTCATACTAGAACATTGTCTATTAGGGCTTTCCAATAAATGTTTATTTTATTCCTTAGGAAATTGTGCTTTTGTTTGACATTTTATTGATTAGGAGCTAGATTTCATTATATTTTACACTAACTTGTGGATTTTGTCGTGCGAAAATACAAATGATTTCTGCCATGTATAGAAATAAATATTAATTTTTATTATTGTATTATCCTGTAGGATATTAACCAGTTTTATCTTTAATTTAGCAAACTTATTTCATCATGACTTTCCTCATTAGCTATATATATTTTTGTTTCTCAAATACTCTTTGGATATAGGCTTTACCATTTTGCTGGGCCTTCATTCATGAGTTGAATAACTCTTTGGCGTGTATCTACTCACTAATTGTATGGAAGTCTTGTTTAAACTTTTTGAAAATTTTGCTTTGACACTAAGAATATCCTTTATGAAAAAAATTAACACCTCTTTGTGCTGCATGATCCTCTATTTTGCTGTTAAAATAATATTATAAAACAATACATTACATTATCAGTGTTTGACTTTAAAATAGTGAATTACTAGCATGTTATTAAGCAGCTTTTAAGTCCATTAATGAATATTTAAAATGCATGAACAAAATTTCCCCCCATATTTTGAATCTTCTTGAAATAAACTTTATTTTAGTTCTCCATTGGATTAGTTGTCAGTGTGATGTCTTTACAGTGTACAAAACAATGTATTCTGTAAGAATTGATTTAGAAACAGATATTTATCAACAGAAGCAAATTTGTAGCTTTTATGCTCCAGATCAGAAGAATTAAGAGGATATTGCTCACTGGCAAGCAGCTGAAGCAATTTAGTTATAAAATTTATAAAGTAACATTTTAAAATTTCATTTGAATGTTAGATCCTATTGGAATATAGCATGTATTTTGCTATATCTACAAGCAATATTTTTTTAAAAATGAAATTCTGAAAAGTCATCTGTACTTTTCTAATTCTCATAAACAGTTTTTGAAATTTTGATCTAGTGCATTACTCCTTAAAAAAATTAAAAGGAACTTGTTGTTAGCCTGAAAAAATAATCAGCCTCAGTAATGTTTTATAAACTGTACTTAGAGTTGTTAAAACCTAAAGGTGTCACTAGCTATTGTTAGTAACTCTTTACTTTGTTTTATCGAGCATATTCCATGTGACAGTGGTACTCATAAGTTAGGGAATTAACAAAGTTCTTGATGATGTCAACTCTTTATTATGTGTGAGAAATCCTGAAGGAGGACTTCAGAGGAGTCAAAGGTCACTGAGGCCCTAGGTGTCACTGAGAGCCTTCATGAAAGAAGCGAGACAGGAGCTAGGCCTGGAAAGATGGGGATGATTTGAATTGACACAATGTATAAAGAGAACATTATAAAGGTGGAAAAAGGGAGTAAAGGCATATTAGCAGGAATATGTACAATTGTGTTGGAGAAAAAGTGAGCAATACTAATGATTAAAATTAAATGATTACGTAGGGCAGACATGGCCACTATACTTCACCCTCTACAAACTCCAAATAATTGTTGGTAACTACCTGAATGTTTGTGTTAAGAAGGGTTGTGAGATTGGATTCAGACTCAGAGGGAAAGGCAGCTGTGATTTTGTAGGGGTATCTGACTTTAGCATAGGAACTGGTTTCCAGGGAGAGGGAGGTGGTGTTGGAAAGAACTAGATACCAAATTTACATCTTTGGGTTAGTCCTCTGTAGGACAAACTGACAGGCTCTGTCTGCAGAGAAAGTTAAAGACAGGGATAACTTCAAAGTCTGCTTCCCCACTTTTATTAGATCTACATGTGATAATAGAAGATAATTATAAAACTATTAATTCAAAGTCTATTCAGTCTTCTTAGTTTACTGGAAAATTTTCTCTTGCTTTTTGAAAAACTGGATGATCTTAAATACTGTACATAAACCTTCTCTTTCAAGCTCTAAGGTAGACTGTTAATGTGACAAAGAACATCAAAATTGCATGGAAACATCCTAAGGGCTTTTCATTTGTACAAACAAGTATCTGCAATGAGGAATGGTGTCTTAAGAGACCAAAAAGAAAGTCATATGAAGAGCAATTTTTATAATTGCTTTTATAATTCAATAAAAATAATTATATAAAATAATCAACCTTTTAATGGACAAATTTTGAGGCAATGACTTTAAGATAGACGTAATCATACAGTAGGAAAAACTTTCCTAAAATAATTTTACATACTTCTGTAGTAATTGAATGATATGGTAACTATATCAAAATGACAGTTTCTTAGAAGGACTATAAATAAGCACATTTATTTCATTGGTATCTCAGTCTCATAGGTTATCATTAGCATTGCTAATACTGTTTCATGTGATTTCAAATGAAACCACTATATATACTCATAATGAATTTGGAGAATTCTAAAGAACACAGGAAAAAAATTTCTACCTTCTGCTTTTCCACAGGCTTTGTTTTAATTGATCAAATGAGATAAAACTTATCAACATAAAGATTCATATCTAGTTTAAAGCTTTAGATAATAATATTTTAATAATAACTGAATTTATACTGGAAATAGAAAATTAAATGCTCATTCAAAAAATAATCTAATCAGTTCCTCTTATAGAACCAGGCCTAATATAGAGTTAGATTTTTAAAATAATCCATTATCTTTGCAATTAGGAAATGCTAGGAATAAAATTTAGTTTTAGCAAAGAATATTAAATGAACCCCCTTCAACTACTCTAATGTGATTGTATTAAGGATATACACACCTTTATAAATACACATACATGCACGCCCACAATACGTGCATACCACTATATTTCATTATTAAGAAATGAGTCACATTCTACATATTTGTATGCAATTTGCTTTTTATAATGAACAATTTACAACATGTTTCAAGGTTAGCATGTATAAATCTATCTCATTAATACAAATGGCTAAATACTATTTATTTATTGATGTACTTTTATTTATTTATACATTCCCCAAATGGTAGGCATTTACTTTTTGTCTCCTTCTTTGTCATGGCAGTCAGTGCTACAATAAATGTTTTCCTATGTGTCTCTGCATAAGCATATGAGTGTTTATCTATGATAGAATCTAGAAGATATTTTTTTTTAGATTCAGCAATTGCAATTAAATTACCCTCAATGAAAAGACCATTTTAACCAAAACTACATGACAGAATTTTTTCCCCACAACTTTATCAACACTGTATATTATCAAACTTTAAAAATTTTCCAAGTCCGATAAAACAATATTGTTTGAATTTGCATTCCTCTGACTATTAACTAATTGGAGTTATAGAAAATATGTATACACAGTATCTTATTTTTAAAAATGTTTTAACAGTATGTCTGTGGTCATACAGTGGTATTAGAATATGCAGTAGCTATAACTGTGACTCTTTTCCTTTAGATATTTATCTTTTCCTTTTATGTCTTTTTTAAGACTTTCTCTACTAAAAATGTAAATCTATTTAATTTTATACTAAGCATTCAGAATTTAATTTTATACATTTAGTTCAAATACCCGTGACAAAAATTTTCAGTATATTTTGTTTATATTGCACACTTGAATAGTCATTGTCACAAAAGATGACCTCCAATGAATAATTTTTGAAATGCCAGCTTTATTATTTCTAAATTCGATGAGACTTTTTCCTCAGTTCTGTTCTGTTCTATCCTATTCACTAGTACTAAAATTATTTTATAGAATTTTTTTTAACAGATAAAATGAGACCTTCCTCACATCCTTCTTTATAAATAACTTTCTCAGTATTTCTCATCATTTTATGCACCGGACAATTTTATCATTAGCTTGTCAAACATGGAAAGTTTTCCTTTAGAGTTTTATTTGAGATTGCACTGAATTAGTAGATTATTTTGATAATATGTTACGTTTCTAAAACAGTGTTTTTCCTTCCAAGATTATGTTACTCTTTTTATCCATGTTTTATAGATTTTTCATTTAGCTTGTACAATTTTATTTGATTCCATTTTAGATATTTTGTGTTTTTGTTTCTATTTGGAATTAAATCATTTT
>NW_011888803.1:4163012-4199022 GCF_000151845.1 Pteropus vampyrus | reverse complement strand
ATATATAATATATATTTGGATAGTAGCTATATCAAGAGACATACCTGTCTTTTTTCTGTACATGTGAATGCTTTTAATATTTTATTGTTTATCGTTGATTTTACTTTATTTTCTACCAAATTCCTTTTAAAAATAAATTTTCTTCTATTGTCCCTTTGTGTGTGTATGTGTGTGTGTGTGTGTGCACACGCATCTGTGTATACAGAAAAGGCATGTATTGGTGTTTTTTAATTTAAAATGAATTTTTAATTTTATCAATACATTTTAAAAAAACACTTCATTGAGGTTTGACTGACTGACATTTTTTGACATTTATTTAAAAGGTCATTATGTTGCACATTTAAACTTTGAATCAAAACTTTTAATATTGAGCCCTCCTTGAGATAAACTGTTACTTGGTTATGATCTATTTTTCTTTTAATATACTACTACTGTAGTTAATTTTCTAATATTTAAATTTTTATATGTATGATTATGTGTAAGGTTTATCTATATTTTCTGTTTGTGTGTAACAATTTTTAAATCCAATGTTGATGTTGGTATTATGCTATCTTTGAAGCCTGCATCGTAAATCTTTACTTTTTTCCTTTGCTCTTAATGAGTGTTTAATATCTTTGACTTCATTTTAGTGAATTTACATTTTCCTACTAAACTTCTATTTAATTTGAATTTTTCAAATTTAAAAATATTAAGCAGTATATAATATAGTCTTGATTTTTTGATCAAGCTTACTTTTGTTTTCTGTTTCATTAAATTCTACCTTATGTCTTTAATAAGTTCCTTACTTCTACTTATTTGGGTTAATTTGGCTATTCTTGTTATAGCTTCTTGAATTAAAAGCTGATTTTGATTTTTTTAGTCTTTCTTGTTTCTTAAACAATGCATTTATGATTACACAGTTGCCTCTGAGAGACGTTCTGGTTGCAATGATGGGTTTTGATATGAGTCTTTGTATGTTCATTCATTTCTAAATAGAGTATAATTTCCATTTACAGTGTTTCTTTGATCTAACAGTTATTTAGGTAGTTATTTTTTGGTTTCCAAATGCATTCAATTGTTATTTTACATACTTTCCCTTTTTGTCAACATCTATTATATTCATATTGTTCAAAGAATGTGGCCTGTATGATTTCTAGCTTTTAGAATTTACTGAGTTTTTCTCCCCTGCAACACAGTGAAATTTATTTTTATAATTTGTGTTTGAAAAAATCTGTATATGCTCTTGGCTATATGACAATAACCAAGTTAATTAATTTTTTTAAATTCTTGGTACTCTTAACATCTTTCACCCTAAGTTTTTATTCTTGTTAGATATTTGTTAGTCTTCTACCATGATTATAGATTTATCAATTTCTTCTAAAATGTTTATTTTTATTTTAATTTTCCACTCCCTTCTTGTAATAAGTTTACATATTTACACTATTTACCTGTGGCTTGGTGCTAACTCCCAGCCAAGTAAGTGGAGAATCATTTCTAGTCATGTAATTTGCTTTTGCAGTAAACTATTAGAGGATTGGTATAAAGGCAGTAAAATTGCTTGCATAATTTGGTTTGGGATTCTGTTCATCTGCTCTTTGACTGAGAATATCATGCCCCAGAATACTATCCAACCCAATGTCAAGAACATGTAGTTTTGAAAGTCCCTTTTATTTGAGGGTTTTATTTTATACAGCATTAGTACAGCAAAAATAGGCCTGAAACCAAAATTAGTTACAGGATTGGATTGCTATATAATGAAAACTAAAAATACATGCTCTGGGTAAGAGTGACAGACTGTGACGAAACTGTTATGGGAGGAGGAGACCTGGTGAGCTTTGTTACACAATGGCAAAATGTGGTAAAACTATGATAATCTGGAAGGCAGAAAATTACTTTAATGAATTTATAGTATTGGATTAAGAGCTTTCATGGCAGAATGTTGATAGTAAAAGCTGGTTGTTATGAACTGCATTTTAAAAGGTGTTTTAAAAAGAATGGTCAGTGTGAATTATGGCATATGAAGTTGATTCAAATTAAATATATTTTCTAAAAAACAAAATCTAAAATAAAACTTTAACAGAGCTCTATTACCATTCTGGATTAAGAGAGACTGTGACTTTTAAAGATTGAAAAAGACGTTTTCCTCACTGCGCCCAAATTTGGCCAGGCAGAAAGCTAACTAGGAAAATTTTTTTTGACAGGAAGAACATATTCTTATTTTCTTTCTGGATGTGAATGATGACAATAAGGAATGATAATAAGGCATGATGATAAGGGATGTTGCAAAGAGAACAGAATAGAAACCTACACACAGAGAGGAGAGCTAGGCCTATTAAAGAAACATTGCCTACCCCAGAGAAGGAGGATCTGGCAACATTTTCTCTGCAATATTTCTGAATTGTTATGAACCAGTTATTTTTATTTGCCTTCCGTTGTCTCCTTTTTATTTTATTTTATTTACATATTTTTTTTGCCTGTTCCTGTTTCATAATTATATGTTGAATATAGAGGGTAGGTTATTCATCTATTTTAGTTCATAGTTCTCTGGGTCAAGAGAAGTCACATTCAGACCTGACTTAGATCATAAGGTCTTGTATTTTGAGCCAGTTGTCATAATTTGATAGACTTTTGGGGCATCTCAGGGTAAAGGGGATATATTTTGTGAGTGAGAGTTAAGTAAATAATTGTGGAAAAATGTCTTACTGAACATAGATCCATAGTTTTATAGTACTTTTATCTACAGACATAGAAAATTTTATTTGACAGTGAAATATAGTAAAGGCCATTGGTTTATATCAAATAATGTATATTCAGTTCTTCTTAAGCCTAACTCATATTTCCATACAATGAAATGTATTGCAGAAATTTTAACCAAAGATAATTTTAAATGGTAAACATTAGTAAGGTGAAAGGACAGAAAGGGATTAACTAACATGTTCCAGTAAAGACAATAAACCGAGTAGAAACTTATTGGAATTGGAAGTACATATTCTTGTTTGATGGAGATTTTATGAACATTAGATTTATGTGAAGAAGTTATCCCACTATGAATATGAAAGAAGACCATTTTATTACCTGCTGTGGAGACTAGTGATCAGGAAAACTAGAAAGTAAATTTTTTTTTAAACCTAAAAAATCTTGATAATTCAAGTATGGTTACCTTATCGCATTTTGAAAAACGACTTTCTTTAGGCCTAAAAATGATTATTATTTACAAAAGGTGCTATCTACCTCATCATTTTCTTTGTCATAGTTTTCTTTCCCTGTAAGAACTTGTGCTCTGACATTTATTTAAAAGTGAATTCTCAAAGACTTGTAGAATAATCACAATGAGAAAAGTGCCAAATGATTTTATGAGGCAATAATCCAGTTTTCTTATTGCAAAACTCTAACCAGCCTTCAGCCTTATAGCTTATCCACATGGGAAACAGATTATTGCCTCATAAAACAGTTCGGTGCTCCTATTATGACTTAAATGTAATTGTGTTTAAAGACCCTGTTGATTCCATTTAACAAAATTCGTTTTTTTTTTTAATCTTATTTCTTCATAACAATGGTTTCTAATGACCTTGATAATATATATGTGCATATATATGTATATGTATATTACTGTTTGATTCCATTTAACTGAAACCTCCAGAATAGGCACATCCACAGAGACAGAAAGCAGACCAGAGGGTGCCAGAGGCTGGAGGAGAAACTGCTAATGGATATGGGAGTCTCCCCTTAGGGTACTGGAATACTCTGGAACAGACAAAGGTGATGGTCACACAACATGATGAATATACTAAATAATCCTGAATTGTACACTTTCAAATGGCCACAAATGGTGAACTTTATATTACATAAATTCTATCTCAAAAAATGTTTTTTGAAACAAAACACGCTACAGGTACTCTGACTCTGACATGTGCATTTATTTATCCTAAAAGAAAAAAAAAAAAAGTAATGAATGACAGTGTCAGCGGCAAGGGAAAGGGGAGCGAGGCACCTGGAGTCCTGGAGACCCAGAGAGTGGGCAACTGGAGGGAACCAGGGAGCAGAGCCTGCTCCACCTCTGCATTCACCGGATCGTGTACTTGTCCCACTTCTTCTGGGGGTCGTAGGGCTCCCAGCGGCTGGCGGGGAAGATGTGCTTGTTCTTCTCGTACCAGCTCCTTAACACCACCTTGCCTGCATGTGACTCGTCCTTCTCCACAGTGGCATCACTGAGCAGCCGCACATCATCATGAACATCAAAATTAAAGAGTGGCCCACTCTTCCCTCGCGCCTTGGTGACGATGAAATCATAGAAACTGTGGTGATGGGGTATGATTAAGTCCTCTTTAATGTACATGAGCTGCTCCACTCCTGCAGATCTGAGCTCACTAAAGTCTTTGCGCAGGACCTCGAGCGCCTTCTGCAGGAACTGCTGCATGGTGTTGCCTTTTTTCATCTTGACGGTCCGCCGGTGCCCACAGCCATCCCAGTAACTGAACGTGATTTCAATCTCCTCACTCTTAATCTTCTCCTGCTTGGCTTCCCATTCTTGCCGCAGCTCTTCCCGGAGCCGGTTTTCCTCTTCCTCACGGTCTCGGTCAGGCAAAAAACTTGTGTCCACGTCTGGGTTCTTCCCCAATTTCCTCTTCTTCGTGGTGATCTCTTCCCTTTCCAGCTCCTCCTCGTACATGGCCATCTTTTCCTCCTTGTCCTCCTCGCCCGCCACCTCATCTTCCTCCAGGGTGAAAGACAGGCTGGAGATCTTCCGCTTGGCCTCCTTCTTGCGCTCCTTCTCTCGCAGCTTCTCCAGCTTCAGCTGCAGTTCCTTCGACTGCTCCTTCTTGGCCAGCTGCTTCTCCCGCTCCTTTACCAGTTCCTCCTGCTTGGCTTTCATGTCATTCAGGGTCACAAGTCCCACGGTGCTGGATTTGAGCTCTGCCTCCACGGCATCGTAGTGCGCAGAGAACTTCTTGTCGATGTTGGATTTCATTATGTTCTCCTCGGCGATCCGCTGCTTCATCTGCTCCATCTGCTCGCGCTGCTTCTCCCGCTTCTTCATCAGGTGCATGGCGCGGCCCGCCTCGCTCACAGCGCCCTTGTACTGAGCCATGGCGGCGGCAGCAGTGGCAGCAGCAGAGGCGACGGCGACAGCAGCCTGGACGAGTCTCAGGAGCTGTGGCGACGCTGTCCATGCAATCAGCAGACGCCCGCGCTGCCAAGTGACGTAGGCCACCAGGAAATGCGCCACCTCGATGATATTTGAATGTGTGCCCAATTTAGTTTTCAAGAATAGTTTTTTGTTTTTAAGTAATATTTTTACTGGAAACATTTTCAGTGTTTCGTAGTTTGTTATAATTCACCATCTCCCCCCGCCCCGAGATAATTTATTTAACTTAATAAGTGAACTATTTTCTTGTTTCAACTAATACAATAACAAAAAAATTTTTCTCTCTTGCACATTCATCAACAGTGATAACTTAGTATTCAGTGATTGCATTTAATGTTGTACATGCTAATGTTACACAATTTTATATCTGAACCGGGTTTTAGTACTTTTAAGATGTGTGACCATGGTCAAAATTTTAATACTCTAAGCCTTAGTTTTCTTATTTATTAAAAATTGGGGATATTATAATAAAAATAGAGCTATCTAACAGGAAATTTAATGGGAATTAGATGGCATATTAGGTTTTTTTTTTGTTCCTTATGTATATTAGTTTTACCCTATTTTATATGTAAAAATGGATGTATTATAGAGCTGCTACATGTATATAAAAGAAAGATTTTAGATAAAATAATCAGATAAAAAATCTGGTCAAAAGATTTTTGTAACAATTAAAGATTATAGACTTCAGAACAGCAGAACAGGAATACAAAGTATAAATCACTTCATAGGATAAATTTCATTACTGTAACAAGAAAAGGGATAATTTGAAACAGTTAAAAATCATAGCAGGGTATGGAGACCATGATTGGATGTCCTCCAATATCCTTGGCTAGTTTGTTGATAATTTAATTGTCGAGGCCCCCAAAATTTTGTTCCCTGTCAAATATCATCATTAATTCTAGAGCAGTATTTTTATTTGTGAATATTAGAGCAATGTAGCAAAGGCTTTGTATTTAATGAATGGTTGTGTCATTCTTCTCTCCTGTGAAATGTGAAATATTCTCTGTGTATTAATTCAGTGATTGCCCATCCCTTTTTTTACTTGACAATCACAACTGTAACTCATGTGAGTCAGATTTATATTGTACTCAAGAATAGTTTTCTTCAGTCAACTATAAGTATAGAAAATCATATGTTTTATTTTTTCCACAGGAGTCTATGTATTAAGAACCAAATTTTAATTTCCTTTAAAGTGAAAATTGTAGATTCTTCTAACTTAATAAAAATTATTCACTTAACACTCAATGTTAAGAAATTATTTAATTTCTCCAAGTCGAAGCAATGTTAATTACCAATTTACCTTACATATGTCAAAGGCATGTTGGAGTGTTTAGAGTGTTGTTTGGTCTCATAAATTTAGTGCAATTAATAAATGCTTTAAAAAGTTTCTAGCATATAGTACGCATTAGGTTAGGAACACAAAGTATGAAAGTCTTCCTATTTTTGTCATTTTCACTAACATTGATTTTTAGTTATATTCAGTAACTGAGTCACTAAATATCTATTTAGCTTATTTTTTTCTACAAGCTTTTTAAGGAAGAGCATATTTCTGGGAGATATTTATAATGGAGCACTATTATCATTTACTTCCTAACTTGTGGGAAATTGAAAGAGAAGAAAGATTAGTGGTTATGACTATCATCAGTGAAGAAAAATTAAAAGAAAGTGGCGACTAGATTATCTTACCCCCGAGTAAACATATGATAGCTTCTGTAATCAATTTTCTACTATTTTTAGAAAATTATTTTTATTATAAACAGAGGAGCGGCCAAAGTGAAATCTGCTTACTTCATTATGTTAACATTTCTCTTAGGGCTTAACACTACTAAGACTCTGAAGTTTTATGTGTTAACATTTTTTTGGTCCCTTGAAAAATGACATCAGTGAACTTTACAGAACTTGTTTCCATCTTCTTCATAGGGGCATTGTGAAAATGGCCATTAACATTTATAGAGTGTCTTGAGCTCCTAAGAAGAAAGACATTACTCAAGAACAAAATAAATAATTTTAAAAGAAACATTTGAATAATTTAATTGTAAATGAATCAAGCACATATGCATTAAACTTATGTAAATACAAGTATGAAATTAAACAGTACTTTACTTGTCCAAACCTGCTTTAGGCTTTATAAAATGAAAACATTTTAAATGGTTTAATAGATTTTATAAACTTCGTATGTAGACAAGTATGTCAATCCTTGATATTATAAATATTTTGTTATGAATATTCAAAAGAACTATTTATATTTCTACTAATGATTACACAAATTATCAAGAAACATTATAATGTTAAAGAAATATTTATTTCAAATCAAAAGAAATTATTGCTTTGTTTTTACTAAATAGTGATTGAAAAGATAAGTCATTTTCTATCCATTCAATTGATATTTGATTACAGATAATGGTAGACTTTACTACATTTATTAGATAGACAACAAATAATTATTAAATAAGTTTTGGAGTAGGAATGCTGAAATGAGAAATTACAGGTTTGCTCAAACATCCATGGAGTCAATGTCTAGCCTTGGAATCTCAAACGTGACATTTAATGGGCCTCAGAAGACTGAGAACATATGTATGAAAATATAATGATTACAAAGTCTTGGTGGAATCCATCATTAATGAGCCTATGCAGAGACTCAACTGATGTTATAGCCTTTTAAATGGAAATTGTTTTTTTTTTTTCTTACCTAAATCGACAAGGCTAGAGTAAGACTATAAATAAAAGATAAATTGCATTGACTTCTTTGTTTTTCTTCTTAACACTGCTCAAAATTATTTGAGTATATTTGAGAAATATAGCTTTGAAAATTCACAATCCTGCTCTGAATCCACAAAACTCAATTTGATTCTAAATAATATATGTCATTTTGGCTGCTTCCAAGTTTCAGGGTTGTTATTGGTAAGGTCACTAAATTGTCAATTTTAATACCTTGCCTTTGAAAGCATTCACATAAAAGAGATAGTTCCATAAGTGATAATTATTATAGCATAATATGAAGGTGAAAATAAAAAAATAAGTACTAACCATGTATCAGGCCCTGTGATTTGAATAACTTGGTTAAGATTACAAGTAGGAGACAGACCTAGAATTCAAACCCAGGTCTGAGTGGCTCCAAATTTTATTCTATTCTCTTTTTATTTTACTTCTTACTATGATAATCCATTTTTATGGCTTTTCATAGTAGTTACAGCTGCAAAGATTGCCTGAAGTTATTACTTTGGTAGCAGCTAAAGAAATAGTGGATGTTAGATATTCTCCATAGACTTTCTAGCCATGAAGAACTTACTACCATATGTTAACTGATTAACTTGTTATGAAGTGGGAGTGATTTAATTTAATTTGCCAGGAATAGATGAATTTGGCCTAACAGTATGTAGAGTTTTCCCCTGATTTAGGGGGAGTCCCAATCTTTATATTCTCTTACTTATTTGAAATATATTAGAAAAAAATAGAAGAGTATGAAAGAGAGCACTTAGTAAATCTACTAAACTCTTTACATCAATGATATATAACACCAATAAGAACAACATAGTTCTTAGGACAAAAAAAAAAAAAAAAACAACTGTGCATTTTTTTTACTAGACCCTGGGAAAACATGTATGCTTATCCCACTCCACCTTCAAGATGAAATAGAAAATTAAAAGAAGTCTTCTGTGATATACAGCCAAGCCAATCTTTAATCAGATGGAAGTTTTAGGGTGAGGAGTGTAGAAATACACATAAAACTAGATTGGCTAAATCTTCTCTTCGCTTGTGAATCACTTCCACACGAAATATTCTCATTTAATCACTTAATTTCATTTTTCTCCCCATGTTGGTGAGAGAAAATACCAAGGAAGAGGATACTTGATTAAAACAGTAGCTTCCCTTTCATTGTGAATGTATGTTTCATTACTTTGATAAATACTTTATACGTGCTATTATATTATGTTTCAACAATTGAGTGAAATATATTGTGTTATCATTTTACTAAAGAAGAAATATGATATGAAATGAGTAGAACTAAGATTGATCAGCTAGAGAGTACAGATCCTGGATTTCATCCTGTTAAGAGTTGGTTCCCAAGTTATGCTCTTGACTTCTATGGTAACTCTAATGTAAATAAACATTTCTAACCTAGGAGTATTCCAGTCAAGCCAAATAGGAATTTAGAAATAAATGCCAACAAAACAGTGTTGTATGTCCTCTAGCAAATATCTCTTAGAATTTGTGAAGAAGTGAATAGCAGGATAGAATTCAAAGACTCATGTATGCTGACTTTGTATTATAGTACTGTCTGTATTATTATTCCTAATGTAAATGAGAAAACCAAGGCCCAGAAAGCTCTCATCACCCATCTCTTATAGTCTGGGACTTTGACAAAAATCTTTTTTTTTTTTTATTTGATGACAATACTGAATATTTATCATTTAATATTTATGTTATAGCACCCACTTCTGATTAAGGAAGAGTGTTAGCCATCATCTTCTTTTCCCTCTGTCTTTGTAAGCAAGCAAGGAATCAGTTTTCAGCTGCTAAGTTGATAAGACAAATGTAAGATAGTTAGAAGTGTCTATTGAATTATCAATAGTCTTTTAAAGTATGACTCTAATTCAAGAACTTTTTTAAGGTATGACTCTAATTCATGAAAGTATAACAATGTGTGTTTTATAGCTTATTTTTTGTTATTTTCTATCAATTTTCTTTGCTTTTTATTTCTTCCTGGCTATAGACTGTAAATGAATTAGAAATATTGATCAAATAGATGAGCATGTATGTATATACAATTTATAGCCTATTATATTTTAGAAGAGAGTAGACATAGAGGGAAATTATTTTTAAATTATCCTAGGTAACCTTTATGTAAGAATGGGAATTTCAGCTACTTAAAATATCAAATAGAGATATCACAAAAGTATACAATAAAGACATCCTATTTTAAATGTGAAAATCTGAAGACAGTCAGAAATTCTGTATACTAAAACACTTTCCAGGCAAGAGCAAAGATTAAAAGAGCAAAAAAAGAGATTGAGAGAGAAGTAATTTATAGGGTAAAGAAATCCTCGATGTAGGACTTTGAAACAGTAATTTATAATGTAATAGACAAACTTCAGTAGGAACGATCCAGTTAAACAATAGCTAATAAATATCTAAAGAGCTTTATTTATTGTTATCAAGATGCTAGGTGGATTGGAGTAGTAAGTACTAAACAGCATCTTGGTTAAGGAGACATTTTACTCATTCAGAAAGCAGAGATTATAAAGAATCAGTTTTATTCATTCATTAAGCAATAGTTGAGCATGCCTTTGTGTCAGGCATTGTTCTAGGTTCTGGGGGTATAGAAGTGAACAAAACAGATAAAAATCTTGGCACTTTGAGAGAAAGACCTATAGTCAGTCTGAAGCACTTGGAGGAGTGGAACTTTCATCAAACCATATTGGCTGGATTATTTCTTAGTTCTTCCTAAACTCACTTAATAAAATGTATCTTTAGTTCCTAAGTCTATTCTTCTAAAATCAATTAGTTTTCAACAAATTAAAGATTTTTTTTTTCTTTTTTGAAATTTCTCAAGCAACTACAGGTCTAGTCTAGGTTTATTTATACTATCGAGTAAAATCAGATGAAAGTCACAACACCTGACCTGTACACTATAGATCAGAACGACTAGACATTCTAGAAGGAAAATAAAACCACTAAAAAGTAAACTTTCAATTATTTATAACCATAAATACTTATAATTTTCTCACATTTGAAGACAATATTTCTTGGAAAAAAATAGACATTTTCTGCAATTTCTCGATTTTCTATTTTAGGCATTGGGTCTTTTATGAAATGTGATGTTTTGTGAACTTGCGTTGGATTTAGGTTTCTGGAAAGGCTAAGGAGAAATTCAAAACTCCTTTTTGTGATATATTCTTGTTCCCATCAGTGACCTCTTCATTGAAGAGAGAAAGAGGAAGGAAGAAAGAAAATAAGGTTTTCTCTGATGACAAGTCAATTTAAGAGAATCCTCTGATCAATGACTGTGCTTGGCTAAAGCAAGAGGTTTCTGGTTTCTTTTAAGGGAAAAAAATGCCATCACATCATCGATGGCTTGTAGTTTTTGAAAGTGAAGATACATGTTCTCAATAAGGCATATGAAAGTTAAGCTTGCTTTTGCATAAGGACTTCATTTGTAAAGTATAAAAAATATCCTCACTTAAGTTAATGGGCAGGAGAGAGGAAGTGAAGCTCACAAGTTACGTTTGAAAAATTTTGTTAAGAAACTCATAATAATGAACATTGTCTTATTAGACAAAAGTTGACTTTACAGTTAATGACTAAATATTTTTTAAAATACACATGACATTGTTTATTTCTTTATTGAACCAATGGGAGGTCTAATGTTGAAATTATGCTAAATTATGATTTATAAATTTGTTGCCTGTCCCGAGTTTAGAAGCCGCAAACATGAAGAATATTTAAATATGAGTTGTTTATAAAATACAAAATACTAAGAAAAAGGGATATGATTTTTTTATTCCATTTCACTCAGGAAACCAAATTTCCTGTTAGATCAATGTAATGAGGAATGTGCAAGCATCTCCAATAGGAACTGTTGTGTCTATTAGTAACAACTGCTTATAAAACTGAACTTTTTTACACTGAGAAATCTGACTACATTAATGATTTCCTACATCCCTAATCCAGCACGCAATGAACTCATACTCTCCTTTGTTCACAGCGTTTTACAATCAGCTAAATGAATAATAGTAATAATTTGCTTTAATATAGTACTCATTAAGGTATTTTAAAATGCTTTTGCAAAGAATTAAACTGTACGGGGTCCTGTAATGCATATACTGTGTCGTTATTCACATTCGAAAGTGAATATATAAAGTGCTTAAGTGGTTCTTCCCAGATCTATGGAAAAATTAGTCAAAGATTCATGAATTAATTGTAGGAATCCTGGCTCCTATTTCATTGATCCAAAGCTGGACCTCATATTTATTAGATAGACATATTTATCTTTAAAGTCTAACCAGAAGCATACATTTCTTGCAGCTCTACCTATCTCAGCTTAGTAATAAATAATAAGAAAGAATTGCCAGGGTAGTGCAAGGTTGAAGTGCTAGATTTGTAACAAGTTTGACTATTTTTTTTATACTTGGAAAAAGCAAGCTGTTTGTGTCTCTATCACCTTTTCTCAATTTATTCGTTTATAGAAGAATTTGCCTGCCAATGAAAAAAAGCACAGTCATTATTTTTCCTACTTGACAATTTAAATTTAAAGAAATATATGAATAAACAATGCATTTCTCTGCTGTAAAAAGGGAAATAGGATTTTTTTTCTTCCTGTTTTATTTAAGAATAAAATTAAATTTTCCCCTATGAGCACTTCTATTAGATGGAAATAGTCACTAAGGTCCTATTATATATATGTGGGTCTCCCTGTAAGATGTGTGTGTGTGTGTGTGTGTGTGTGTGTGTGTGTGTGTGTGTGTGTGTGTGTGTGTGTGTGTGTATACATACATATAAACGTGTATTATTTATTTATTTATTTATTAAAATTTTTTAGGCAAGGCAATCCTTGGTTGACCTCACAGATTGCAAGGACCGTGTCAGTTTACAGTCCCTTATTTTTTTTATTTTTACACCTACAGCACCTGGTTTTCCTAGGTGGTCTCCCATGCAAGTACTAATCAGACCCAACCCTACTTTGCTTCTAAGATCAGACAGGATCGGTCTTGTTCAGGGTAGCATGGCCATAGACCATATATATGTATATTATATGGAATATAAATAACTCATATTTTAGCTACATATTGATCCTACCTTACAAGATGATTATATCACCTTGTATAATATATTTTAATAAATCTAGAAATCTTTTAAAAATACAAGAAACCTTGTATTTTCTGAGATTAATCTAAATATCAGGTAAGTAATATCTCATGCTGTGCTAAACATTTGTTTACAATGTACACGGTGCAAATGTTGAAAACTAAAATGCTGTGATCCAGCAATAGTGCCTCTTTGTGTTTACTAAAGGAGTTGAAAACTTATGTCCACATAAAAACCTGCATACAGATGTATGCAGTAGCTTTCTCCATAATTTTCCAAACTGGGAAGCAACCAAGATGTCTTTTAGTGGGTGAATGGATAAATAAACTGTGGTACATCTAGACAATGGAATATTGTTCAGCATTAAAAAGAAATGAAGCTGTGAAAAGACATGAAGGAAACTTAAATGCATATTACGAAGTGAAAGAAGTCAATCTGAAAAGGCTACTGTATGACTATATGACACTGAAAAATATAAAACTATAGAAACAATAAAAAAATAACCAGTGATTCCAGGGATGGAAGTGGGGAGAGATGAATTAGAGCATGGAGGATTTTTAGAGCAGTGAAAACACTCTGTACAATATTATAATGATGGCTATATGTAATTGTAATTTGTCCAAACTTATAGTATGTACAGCACCAAGAGTGAACCGTAATGTAAACTTTGGATGTTAGGTGATTATGATGTGTCAAGTAGGTTCATTCTTGCTAAAAATTGTAGTATTTTGGTGAGTAATGTTGATAATGGAGGAGACTCTGCATGCTTAGGGGCAGGGAGTATGTGGGAAATCTCTTTACCTTCCTCTTAATTTTGCTGTAAACTTAAAATTGCTCTGAAAGAAATGAAGGCCCAGGTAGTCCATTTTAATGTTTGATATTTTGATATTTTTGTTTGTGGAATCCAAAATGAATATCCCAGATTACCTGAGGCGAGTCTAAGTGTACCTCTTTAGGGACTTTTTTTCCTCCTATGATGGACTCTGTTCAAGATATTCATATTTCTCAAATAGGCCTGAGAGAACAGTCTTCCTTTTAAGCAAACTGTACTCAGCGGCGAAGTCATTTGGTAAATCACTTATTTCTAAATAACAGGATACTTGGTATAAAACCCGGATAGTATATAAGTTTTTTGAGGCCATTAGACTATGATAAGCTTTCCTTCTACAACATTTCCTAATTTACTCTGTTTCTTATTTCTTGTTTGCCTATTAAATGAGCTGTAGCAGGAGGATATGAAGATAACTCATACCCAGTTTCTGTCCCCAAAGGATCTAAAGCTTGGGGAAAAAAGGGAACCTCAGATACAAAGTGGAAAGCTGCATGCCTTGATAACTAGTGCCAGTCATATTCAATATGGAGAATAAAGGATAAAATCATAAAGCAGATGTCATCTAGAAGGTCTCTATGAGTATATAATAAGACTGAAAAACATAAATAAATGCATAAACAAGGCATTTAAATAAGCAACGATATGCAAGTAAAATTTACTGATTAAGACCTGTTTAAAATTATTTCATTCATTCAAAAATATTTATTTGGTTCCTATACTGTGTCAGATACTACCCCAGGAAACTAGAGTGAGTGACAAGCATGACCCTTATGATGTATATAGTTAAGAGGAAGTGGGGAGAAAGATATTATAAAAGTCCCTGTTCAGTTCTAGTGGTGATCAATGAAATGAAAGCAATGTACAGGGTGTTGTGTGTATATATATTACAATAATATCTAAGCTAATATGGAGAAATATGGAAGACAACACTGAAAATAACACATTTAGGCTGAGATGAAAAAGTCGGATGAGTTTGCATATATTGAGAAAAAAGTCAGCACAGTCCTTTATAGGAGTTTAAAGAAGGCCAAAGCACAAAAGTGTTATTAACCTGGAGGAGAAGAGGGGGTGATCAGGCCAAAGGGGATAAGAAGCCAGACCATGCAATGCCTTACTAACCTTGCAGTTCACTCTTTTTTATTCAAAGGACAATGGAAAACAAGTTAAAAATTTTAAGTAGAGCAAGATGATCAGATTCCAGATTTTTGTTTAAAAGATTACTCTGACTGCTCTTTGGGAATGGATTAGAAGTGATAAAGAGTAGATGTGGGAGGACATTCAAGAGACTATCAGTAGGCCAGTAGAGAGATGATGGTGACTTGCATTAGATTCCCAGTAACATGGTTTCTGGGCTACTCATCCACCTCTCATGTTTTCAGTATCAGTTTCTAAAATTAAGTAAAATATACTTGTTTAATAGCAAATGAAGTTTCTTGAAGAGATCTAAATAGGAAGCCGCGCATTAGCCAAATGTGTAGTCAGTGTGTATTGATTGTTAGTAGAGTGTTCTGCTGTCTGTGAGTTTTTATAATGGTCCAGCTAGTACCTAAAGATTTCATGAATTGACTCCCTAGGAGTCAGATAACGATTTTATGCCCTAGAGAGGAAGATGATATTAACATATTACCATGACCTGTGAACATTTTCAGTAAGATGAATCTTCAAAGCTTTTTAAATTAAATAATGCATTCCCTTGTATTTCTAATGTTGGGAATAAAGCTTTGACTTTAAACCTAGAATGTGCATGTGTGGATGAACTTAAAAAAATCTTTATTTCACACTTCAAAGCATTCATAAAATACATGTAGTATGCTTCTGATTTTATTTTAATCATTTAATATAACAGTATAATTTCTTCTAGAGAAGGATTTAACAATGTAATAGAATATCTTTCAAATAAAAAACGCTATTCTATTTTTTATGAGAAATTCTTGCATTTAAAACAAATGTGTGATTCTTATAAATATCACACTCTTAGTTTATCAAACAACATTACGATTGATTAGAGAACAGTTTAACTATGGCAACAATATGAATCAGCTTAACACTTCTCCTCCTCTTCATTCATCTTGGAATGAGATAATGAGGCAAGACTATGCAAGTAGAGATATCACTTTTAGCTGAATAATTCATCTGTGAATAGCCCCAGATTGCAAAAATTACAGCATCATTTAAGCATTATTTATGGATAGGATGAGGTTATAACTTTGGCAATATTTCACAGTGTGTGGAGAAAAACTATTCATGGCAGAATACTTACACATTTATAGAGTAGATAGAGATGATTCTTTATGTTAATTGAACCTGTTGAATAACATTACTAAATTAGTCTTTAGGTCAATGAATATTATTTCTAAAATTAGATGAACATTATCTATTAAATTACATCTCTAAAGCTATCTAATCTATCGCTACCTGCTAACAGAGTGTTCCTGTGCACATTGGCATCTATATTCTATTTTAAAATATAAACATAGATAGTTATTGAATAACATAAGTAAATCTTACAATGCAATCTTTCTTTCCAGTCTTAAATGTCATCCTCTCTATGAGACATTTTCATGCAAATAATCTGGCATATTTGGTAGTAAGGAATTACATATAACACAGCAACAACTATGGTTGTTAAAAATAAAGTGATTAGTTAAACATGAAAAATACAGAATCAGATATATAAAATGTTATTTATGTAAATTGAAAACAAATGCACAGATTCCTGTAAGGTTGAATTAAATTGCAACATATACAGAAAAATTTCTAAAATGTCTTCTTGCATTCGTCTTCTCCCGAGAGTTCTATTGATCAGAGTAAGGTAGCTGCCCCTGGTCATTCTCTCTCCCTCCTCTGATTAAAACAAAAACAGAAACCAAACATGCTCACAAAAATAACTATCATGATGTATCAACCACTAAGGAAATTAAACAGACAAACCACAACAAACAACGAATAAATGTTCTATCGCCATCTATGATTTAGAATAATAACATCTTGGGGATTGTTTGAAAAAAAAAACAAGCAAGTTAAGAAGGAAAATATTTATTCCTACCTATCATGCCTTAGAATTCTATATTAAGAATTTAGACTTTATTCTGAATGCTAAACTAGTCAACAAGTATATTGGTAAGAGAAGGATGGTATGAGATTGGTGTTTCAGTTGTTTCTAAATTTAATAAATGGCTTTGTTTAATAAATAATTTTGTAGTCACACAAATATTGAGTATACAATGTAAATAAATTTGAAAATACAATTCAGAAAAAAAATAGGAAGAACAGAAAAGAAAAATATAAAAAGAGAAAAAATATAACCCTGTGATTAGCCATCATCTGTGTTATTGCTCTGAGACCCTTGGGCAGGTTCAATGGAACATGAAAAAATTAGAACATATACTATGCATTGCTATACATCAAGAATTTTCTTAGAAGTCCTAGGACAGATCATCCCTGTTCCTAACTTGTAACCAACTGCTCAGCCTATCTCTTTAGTGAGGGACAAAGGGAAGAACTGAAGACCATGACCACTCTCTTTTATGTATGATTTTGAGAATGGTTTGGGGGCCACTTTTCTGTTAGTCTAGAAATGCTGCAAAGTGAGAGCAACTTGAGGAGTCATAATTTTTGCCAGTTATTGGTTTAATCTGAGCTGGTGGTCAGCTGAGCTCAAGTACTCAACTTCTGGTATAGGCAAATTTGAAGAATTATGCTCTGAATGCTAATCGTATTCGTGAAGATTCTCCAGAACAGTTGCCTTTTTTTATCCTTTCATAGCTTCTGAGGAACATTTGGTGTGATTGCTCTGTCTATTCTTGGAAGCCCTGTTTTTTTTCTTGGCTTCTTTGGCATCTCACCCTCATTGTTTTCTCCTCCAGGACTGGTTCCTGCCTCCCAGTTATTTTGTTGCCTCTTCTTCCTTGGTCTATTTTTGGAGTGATGCAGAGTTGAGTTCTCAGTGCTCTTTTTTTTTTCTATTTGTATTCTTCCTTGAAGTCTTGAGTGATTTTATTCAGACCACTGTTTTTAAATACCATTTGAACACGGATTATTAGTACCACTATTTATCTTACCTTCGAGAATTTGCAAAACTTCTCTGTGCTTCAGTATATCCATCTGTACATTCAAAATGATAATAGTGACTAACTGATCAATTTTTTGTGAGGATTGAATGGATTAACATGTGAAAATATTTCAAACTATGCCTGGTACAAGATAAGTGTAAAATAACAGTAAATGTATGTGCATGTGTATATGCCTGTGTATTCATTCATTTCTAGTAATATAAGTCCCACTGGGTTTTTGTTTGTTTGTTCTGCCTCTCTAATTCTTTAGTGGATCTCTCCTTTCCTTCTGAATGGATACATTTATACATTGACATTAACACTGATAAGCAATATGCTGTCATGGAAAAGAACATGATCTGGAATCAAACATCATAAATTCCAAGTACATATTCACAATCAATAACCTGTGTGACCGTCGGTAAGTTACTTAAACTTTCTGAACCTCAGTTTGCCTCATCTCTGTTAAGGAGATTAAAAGAATAGCAATACTTATTTTATGGAGTGATAATTTAATTGCTTCATATGTATAAAGTGTTTAGAACAGTGTCCATATGTAGTAAATACTGAGTGAGATATAATTATCATTATATGTGGTGAATTATACATGCTTACATTTCACTAATTAAGGTGTTTTTGGTTGTCCTACTTTCCCCTTGTTATAAATCCATTAACTACCAAGCCATATTAATGACCCACTCACAGCTACATATATAGTTGATATAAACAATCTTAGTAATTCTTCCTAATGAATAATCTGCCAGTAAGATCTTACATATACATCTCTTATTTTAGCAAACAAATTCTATATGGCCTCTTATTAAAGAAATATAAATAGAAGCTTATAACCAAAATACAACTAATGCCTCTATTCTGAGTACAGCGACTAAGTGGATGAATTAAGATTCTTTTAAAATTTGTATATACAATACATTTATAATTTAAAATGTAATTTTATAAAGACAGATAGGTTATACAATTAGGACAAAAAGTTGATTAATGTGTTTTTCAGAAAGTAAAAATACAAGATTATGAAATCAGTATGCACTAAATGCTTTCAAATTCTTATTGTGACTACTTTAAAAGCAAAACTTAGGTAGCAATTACCGTGAGCATGCAAACAAGATTCTTTCTCATGTAATTTCCAATTTTTCTTTGCTGCCATAGAGATTAATTTCAGCTTGTTTTAAAGCCATGGCCTACGTTCAACTGTAATTAATGTCCAAAGAGATATTAGAAATTTGCAATTAGAGCAGTGTTTTTCTTCCTACTACTCAAGTGCAAGAATGTTCAAATTTAGCTCAGGCATTAACGTCTCAGTAAAAATAAATTTTATTTCGATATATTCTCAGTCAATATTTATGTAAATAATAAAAGGGTAAGATGTTAGAAAATTCTTAAATATGATTATCTCCTACAGAATAATTTATAATCATAACCATAACTTTGTTATACACACATTCTGTTTCATAATATTTTAGTAATTTTTTTAATCGATAGTAGTAAATATATAAGAAAAATTCACCTCTTTTCTTGCAAGTGTATACAGAAATATGTATAATTTCTAAAATTCACACTATATGTAGGTGTCTGTGATAAATATCATGACTACAACCTGAAAAGAAGATGGACTTACAAAGATAGTAAATAACCGAGATAAAATGTATTAATATTATATATTTTTATATATAATATTTTATTTCATCTATAAATATCAAAAATATTAGTTACATGTACAAGGCACGTAATGCAGGTCTTACTTGTTCTAACATTGCTTTTAAGATAACTAACAAATATTTTAAGAATGCCAAATATATGTCAGTCACTGTTCTAGGTACTGAGGTTATTTAAGATAAAATCCCTGCCCTCAGGGTGCTTATGCACTAGGAGTAAGCTCTGTAGGCAACTAAGTCTGTATACTGAAAGCTTAAATAAATGATTCAGGTACAATAAGCAATGTGAAGAATGTGAAATGGTTTTATATACTTGAGAGGGGCTGTGCGTATGTAGGAGAGTTCTTTATATTAGGCAGTCAGGAGGGTCTCTCTGCCTTGGAGCTTTTTGAAGATCTATGTTAAGAGCATTCCAAGAAAAAGCATGGGTACAAATGTTCTGATATTGGAATGCACAGGGTATATTGCAGAGACTAAAAAGGCAATGTGCCTGGAGCAAGTAAGGAAGGAAAAGAGTAGGGGGAGATCAGATGACCAGATCACAGAGGGTTTTGAATACCTTGGCAAGAAGTTAGACTTGACTTTCTTGTGATGGGAAACTGTTAGTGATTTGATTATATTTAAAAGATGAAAAATAAAATTCTGACTGCTAAATGGGTATTAGGAGAGTAAGAGTGGGAAGCAGGGAGATGGAAAATTATTTGGTGGTTGGTGTAAACTGGGTCAGAGATGCTGGTGAATTAAACTAAGGTTTGGAATAATATTTATTTTGAGGGATATTCCTGATAGAGAGTAGTCAAGTATGACTATTAAGTTTTGTTTATTTTCCCCTAGGGAACTGAGCTGATGTTGCTGCCATTAGTGAAGCTGGGGAAGAATTGGAAATAGGACAAGTGAATATCTAGGCATGTTGTAATGAACTCTTCTGTTTAGGCATCATTCAGTTTGAGATGTTTATAGATACCACAGTAAAGGTATCAAAAAGGAAATTAAATACATGAGTTGGGAGGTGGAGGAAGAAGGCAAAACTAGAGAGAGAAATTTATGAGTGGCGGACACATAGAACATATTATAAAGTCATCAGAGTATATGAGATAACCTTGGGAGAGCATTTAGCTAGACTGAGCAGAAAGTTAAAAATGAAGACCTTGAACATCCAAAATTTGGTGGTTTAGAAAAGAGGAAGAACCAGAAAAAAAGAAAAGAAAAGAGAAGAATAGAAATACTGTGAAGGAAAGGCGAGAGAAATAAGAGGTAAACCAGGAGATTGAGGGATGGATTAAACAAATCTAAAAAAATATTTTGAGAATGAATGGGTTGTAAATCATGCCAAGTGATGTGACAGGTTGAGTTAGATTGGCTTGGTATTATACAATTGGTGCTGGCCTCAATTAGAAACCTGGGGAGGAAAAGACTTAATAGAAACGGTTAAGAAAGTTTTGAAGGTTAGGAAACAGAAACAGTGAGTAGAGGCAAGTATTCTGAGAAGTTTGGATCTGAAGAAGAGCAGAAAAATGACTAACAAGCAGATCTAAATTCATTTATTTCATTCAAAAAGTAGAACATGAAAGTTCTTTGGCTGCAACAGCTGTCAGAGTATTTATCCTCAGGATTAGTGCAGGTAATCTAGATGGATAGGTAAATACCGTTTTCTGCATATATTATTCTTTCCTAGACCTCTTGAAGTTATAAGCTTGGTGAAGGAGGATGACTTTTCTTCAGTCTAAGGCATTTGAATAGCTGCGTTTTCTTGCTAGAACTTGTGGTCAGGCACAGAGTTGTACTACGTACCAGTAACTACAATATTTTGGAGATTCTGAAGTAAAAAAGAGGTCGCCTTGGTCATTAATGAACTCGTGGCCTAATTACTCCTCATTAAGTTTTTAGTTTGTCATTTTGGGGGGAGTTGTGAAATTTAGTGCCATATAAATCGTGTGACCACCTTTTTGAGGAAATATATCATTTGTTCTAGATAAATAAAAATTGACTGCCATAGTTACTTTGGAATTAAAAGTCCATCAAAAATAACTTTCATATTCAACTTTTCTGGAGAAAAGTATAAGGAACAAAAGCATCTGCAGTGTGTGTAAGTTGGCAAGTATCCTTGTCTGGCACTTTCCAAATTGTTTTAGCAACGTTTGGCAAGAATCTATTGCAAAGCATGGATGATTATAATTTTGCAGTATGTGAAAGCAGATGGAGAACATGAATTAACAGAGAGAATGTTTCTTCTTAGGAAACTGATTGGTAATAATAATTATCTTTAAAAGGTAAAAAAAAAAAAAAAAAGAGTTTTCCACTGAGATATATATATTTGAGAACTTACTCTATTTGAAGAGTGTTGAACCTATTCAAAATTAAAAACTATAAAAAAATCTACCAAAAATTACTCTAGAATGATGCACAGTTACAAACTAAAAAATATTCTACTATAAAAGCATAATTGTTTCATTAAAATGTCTGTTTGCAAAGGAAAATAATTAAATTGGTAGTTAATTGAAGAAAGAGCACATATTTGAGAGTGGCTTATTTTTCTTAGAGGTAAAATTTTTGTTCCTAAAAATGAGATAATTTGAAAAAAAAAAACTTTTTTTAAACTCTTGAGTAATCATGTGGAAAATCATGGTAACTTTATGAAATGGCCACATTTTAGAGGAAGTAAATTAAAAATAAGCAAGTTGTTGTTTTAAAATAATTTATACTAGTACTTTATGGTATATAATAACGTACTGCTAAGGAGGACTAAGCTTTAGAGTCAGAATATCTAGATTCAATTCCTGGGCCATGTAATCTTTGCAAATGACTTAACTCCTTTGTTGCCTCAATATTCTTTGCTTTCACATTGCTACTACCCTCAAGATCCAACTACTTCTCACCACCACCATTACAACCCTGGTCTAAAGTTACTCTCATCTCTCACCTAGATTATTGAAATAACCTTTTAACTGGCTTCCTGGATTTGAATCTTGTTCCCTTCAGACAGTTCTGAAAATGGCAGTCAGAGAGAGATCCTGTTAAATGTGTCAGATGATGATGCTCTTTCTTCTATTCAGACCCTCTCGGGCTTCTCCTGGTCTTTAGGACCCATTCACATTCTATACTCACTTCTTATACCTCTTACCTCATCTTTTGTACTCTCCTCCTTGCTCCTGTTTTTCCACACACGCTGGTCTTCTCATTGTTCTCTGAACACGCCAGGCATACTCTAGTCTCTAGTTCTATTTGCTGCTCCCTCCATCTGCAATACTCTTCTCTCAGACATCTTCATAACTTGTGCCTTCACTTTCTTCAGTTCTGACTTCAGGAAAGTTTGCCTAAATATCTTTTTTCAATCTGGAATCCTCTCCTGACACATCTCTGTCACTCCTAATTTACTTTTTTTTCTGCAGGACTGTCAACTCTGTACTTTAGTTATTTGTATAGTTTATTGTTTGTTGTGTCTCACTATGACAATAGTGATTTTCACCTCTATTGTTTAGTGATCTGGCACAAGATAGGAACAACAAACATTTTTAAATGAATCAATAAATTGTAGTTACTATTATCCTGATTGGGAAATCATGTTCTCTTTGTTACCCCAGGCATTTTCTGGCAGGTAAATCATTTAATATTGACTTACCTAGAAAATGAGGCTAAAAACTCCAACTTCACTAGACTGATAGAGAGATTTGTTTGATAAAAATATCTACCTTATAGGCTACCGTGAGGGTTAAATAGAACACTTTTATAAGTACCAAGCATGCTGCTTGGCAGATAAAAGATGATGAATTAATGTAAATAGAATTTGCATCTGAATGAAGAGATAATGTTATGCAAATCCAAATATCATTTATTTGGGCCCCAATTTTGTCTTTAGGAAAAGGAAATTATATACGAATTATTTTTTTGTGAGAAATTTTGTAGAGCATAGAATCTTATCCAATTATGTATTTGTTCCTAGACTCCTTATTCGTATATATTTCGGGAGTTTCTGTTTAATCATGAAATACATATCTTACAGTATACATGGATGTCTTGCCAATTTCTCATGCCCATAAACCACCAGGAACACTCCCGTTGTCTGATATGGATATTGTGTATTGCTTTGAGGGAAGTGGACACCATACACCAAGGGAAGTATGGTCCCTCTCAGTAAGAGGGTATTAGGAGGGACTTCTAGTTTTCAGGCTTATATTAGGTAATTTTAGGGGAACATTTAAGAAAGTAGTACTTGGGGTTGGGTACTTTCAGGAAGCAGAGACCATTCTGTAACTGAGTACCTTAATTTTTTTCTAGAGAGTAGGCAGAAAGAAGTGGGGCTAAAATCGTAATTGGAGAAGTAGCACTAATCATTCACGTTAGCTTGATGATGGGAATGTTTGGTAATTGTTATGTGTGTGGTCTGCACAACAGTCTTGTTATTTCTTTGCTTAGCCATGACTACTAAGTGGCTTTGTTTTTGTCTCTCTTTAGGGAATATGAGGACCTTTCTCTGAGTACTTAGGTTAGTTTCTAGCAGCACCAAGGCCTGACTGCTAGGACCAGAACTGCTCCCAAATGTCATGGGCTACTTTCCCCTTTCTCAGGCTTTGTACGCATGTGTACATATACTGGAATTTGATTTTGATGATTTAGATACCATTTTTTTTTTAACAAGTGCTAAGTCATCCAAATTTAGTTGATTTTTCCTTAGATATATAATTTTTGGAAAAAAAAATGTCAGCAAAATTCTATATCCAAATTAATTCTAATTGGTTTGTAATGTATTTTGCTCAGAAATTGGTACTCAGCTTTTTTTAGGTAAATAGTTATAAATATCCCAATACAACCTAACTAAATAATGTTTTGAAACAAGCAAGGTTTGCCAGACATATCTGTAATACATGTACCATTTTTAAAGAATGCATTATCATAATTAAAAATAGCATTTTTAATAAAAGTAAATAGAAATAAAAATTGCAATGCAAAAAAAAATTGTAATTTAATCATGAAGAAACATCCAGTTTCCTTAAGTGCCCTTTAAATATTATTGTAGCTTGCATAAATTCACACCACTCATTTTTTGGTTCTGTGTTAGGATATTTGCATTTAAAAGTTCATTTATTATTTATAAATATCTCATTCGTTTAAAAAAATTAGGGCGATTTATTTAAATGTTAGTCAGCTGTTGCTGCCTACGCTAGTAGCTATTACCTTTTAGCATTGTGTTTTTAAATCTTATTGGATTAGTTCATTATGAGGATAAATGGCTCTCACATTACGTACGTACATACAGATAAATAGATAGCAACATTATAGACCTTTAGCTCTGAATGATCATCTAGTCAAATCCCTTTTTTTGCAGGTAAGATGAGACACATAGACACGTTAAATTATACTTGAAAACATGCAGAGCTAAAATAAGGAATTGGAGTTTTTTGATTCAGAGTCAAGCCTTTTCTACTGTGACATTTGTCTTCTCTCTTAAGGTTAAGTTGAAAATCTCCTTGGATTTATCTTTCTTATATAGCTATTCACGTAAATTTAACATTTATTATTTGGGACACTCAGAAAGAAAAGTGATAAAATTGTTATGTTCCTTTTATTTCACCACATTTTGCTAGTCTGAAAAGAAAAAGCATATTTGATCACAAAATGCTCCAACAGAGGTAGACATAGGTGACTTTCTATTTCATGGTTGGAATGAGAGCTTCAAAAATGACGAACACTTCTGTTGACAACCCCAAAGAGTCTATGTTTTTTTTTGGGGGGGTGGGTATAAATTATCTAATTCTTACTCAAATTGACACCTAAATCAAACATTTTGAAGTCTTACCAACTTTTACTAAAAATTCTGGCTGTTTTAAGTTAAAACACTCTAAGTCAGGAGTGCAATATATTGCTTACTCTTTGTGCGGCATGTATATGCATCACATTTAAGAACCCATATTCTGTGAAGTGCAGGTCTGTGGCATGTTTTATTGTTTTATAAGGTAGGACTTACGGGAGTAATTGAAAGTGGATTTAGAGTACAAAATAGTTTCTTTAAAGTTCTATTTTATGCTATAAATTACTGTTTAATGAGAATTCTTCCAACAAATCAATAAGAAAACAAACATAAACAAAATTCTTATGGATTTCACTATAACTTTAAAAGTTTGTCATCTTTTTCTTTTAACAAGTCTTTTTTTTTTACAAGAGCATTTAGACTCGTAAATTTCGTTAAAAATTTCATGTGTTCTCCCCAAATCCCTTTTTAAAAATCCCATATACTAGTCCATGGGCATGTGTGATACATTTTGCTAAATGAAACACTCAATTATAGGACTGTTTGCTTTGTGCCAATTTAGTAAATGCTTTTTGCCTTGGTGAGGCCATCCTTATTTAACACCTCATAAAGGAAAAGCCACTCTCTTCCAAAATAACTAATTTATTGTACACCAAGGATCTGTGCTTAAAAATGGTCTCCTACTGTATGTAAAGTAGGTCTGTCTAATGCTTGTGCTGTACCTAAATACAATAGATGCCATATACCTTGGAAATAAAGATACATATCATAAAACAATAAATTTCAGGTTTATATAGAATACCTCAAAGAAAACTTTAAGAAATCATAACTGTCAGTGAGATAGACGATGAAAGTTTTTGTCATACGAAGGAGTACAAATCATTGTATTGTCACAAGCATCTGTTTTTCTCACTCCCTCTCTCTCTCCCCCTCCTTTCTTCCTTCCTTCCCTCCCTCTCTCTCTCCCCCTCCTTCTCTCTCTCTCTCTCCCTCTCTCTCTCTCTCTTTTTCTCAAAACACACATTCTCATTCTCTCTTTCCCTCTCTCCCACCCTACCCTCTCTCTTTTTTGATAGCAGACACATCATCAACCTTAATGATAAAAGCCTTCCACAAAAAGAATTCTTAAGCCTCAGGAACAAACACCTCTTTGGCATCCTGAGAGAACATTCCACAAACATCATCAATCTCCTTCAGATCATGATTTACAACCTTTCCTTTTGGCCGACTTGAGCCATTTGTGAGCATGCCCCAGCAGCATCACACTGGGATTTTCCTCCACTTTGCCCTCCAAACACATAGCAACATAACTATATGCTACTGCCCATTTAGAAGCACATGCTTGACAAAGGAATCAAGTACAAACTACAGATATTAGACAGTAAAAGCACTTTCCAAAATAATTACCTATTAACGCCTGTACTCTCCAGAAAAATGGAGAGGGGATAGCTCTTTCTATGTAGGTTGTGGAGCCAATTTGTTCTGTTTCATATATTAATTTTCAGTGGCATTCATAAAGCTAAGTAAAGATATCTTTAGGGCATGAAATTTGTTTTTTTCTAAAGAAAAATAAATCAAGTTCAGTGGAATAATTTATATGAGTGTATATTCATTCTCCTAACAAAACCAGTATCTCAAGAATGGTTAACAGTTGTCTGATAAATGCCATCTTTCTGGACATTTTCCTTGAAACTCAGGAAAAGAGTCTGTACCACAGCTGAATCCATTTAGAATGTGCCTAAACCCAATCTTACTCTGTGTGCTCAGTAAAACAGATGCACATACATTATTAATTGTTGACTAACTTGCAATCATCATCAAGGGCAGAAAAACTATACCCCCATCAGGAAAACACACAAACAAGATTACTTGAAAACATAGGCATATCTTTAAGATGTATATATTGTGTGAAATAGTAGCTACTGACATATCTAGCGATATTTATGAAAATATTTTTGCAAATCAAAATGTTTAACCAACTGATGCAAACCAGAGGAATTCATGAAGCTGAGTCCTTGATAGAGAAAACAGAATTTTTATTCTCCTCTCCAACCTCAGTAAATAAGAGTGGGAGGGAGAGAATGCAGTAATAAAATATAACTTTGGTCTTAATTGTAAGTATTAGATTTTTTTTTAATAGTTGGATTACATTATAGGAAGTGATAGATAGTTCATACACCCAATCACTCAGGGAGTCTGGTGTAGAGCAATCAGATCATAGGAAAATATCTATATTAGGAAAATCAAATTCATGTTCATTACACAGGCAAAAGGATTTATATTTTTATTTTCCTCTTTCCTTTGGTTTCTGTATGCTCTGTGGTATGGACTGGGATGTTTGCAGTTTTAAGTATCAGGTTGCTGAATCAGAACCAACTGTGGGTTTATAAGACACGTTCTCTCCTACACTGCTGGTAGGATTTTAAATTGAAAAAAATTGGAAGGTGATATTGAAATAGTTTTACACTGTCTTAAAAATATTCATATATTTTGACAGAATAATTTCACCTTTCTGAATTTTATCCCAAGGACATAATCTGAAATTCATATAAAGATTTTTATAGAGAGCTTCACTGTGTTATAACTAAACATTGGAGGCAGATACTAAAAGATAAAAACAATTAACTAAATTATGGTGTATACATATGCTGGGGTAATACGAAGCCCTTAAATTATATATATAGATATATGTATGTATATATATAATATATTCAATTGTATATCATATAATACAGTGAGATGCATATTATAATGTTAAGTGACAAAAATCTACCATCAAATTTTCATATAATGGAATTATTAGAAAAACATAAACAGAAAAAATATGAAAAGCAAAGATATCAAAATGTTAATAGTACTTTATTTCAGGGTGGGATTATGGATAATCCTTAATTAATAATTTATTTTTTACTCTTCTGTATGTTTTATTTATAAAGCTACAAAGACTCCTTTAGTTGGTTATAGATAGTTTTAGAGGAGAAAATATAGTGTATTCACCAAACTGCTTCATTTTCCTAGACTCAGAATGAAACTACATTTTCTAGGTCCTCTGAATCAAGTGGAGGTTGTTTCAGTTTTCCTCAGTGGAAGGTGGACAGAAGTGATCTGTCACTTCCAGTCCAGTCCAAGGCTGTCAAGTGTGGATGTGTCTTTTCCATGTGCATGCTCTTTTGTCTTCTGCTAAACTGAATGTGAAAAATTCAGGAATAGTAGAGCAGCCTAGATCCCTTAAATCCTACTTGGATAAAAGCTAAACAAGTGAGCCTTGTCATCCTCATTAACGTCCTTATAATTATTCAGATTTTCAGGTTTATTTGTTACTTCAGCATTGCCTAGCAATTATCAGCTATTTTACTGTGATACGAGTGAGTCACTTGCTAGCTTTCTTTCCTTAATGATAAAAGTCATGGATATGTAAGCAGTGCAAAACAGGAGTATATAAGATATTGCTGCTTTTATGTGTCTTGATTACTTTATGTAGGTCTGCTGTAAAAAAGTTATGGTTTTGTAATTCTTAGCCTGGTTGTTTATCTCCTTATGTTGGGAGTGGCAGGCCTCCAGATTTTATATTAATGGCAAAAATACATACAAAAATGACAAACATATAGATGTTATTCCTGCGAGATGCTTTCTTCAATTCAGGAGAAATTTTTTCACACTTGCATGCATTTATACAGACTGTTCCTTCAGCTTGTAATTTCTTCTTCTCTATATGACTAACCAGAGACTAAGCAATATACATAATTAAGGTTAACTAGTACAAAAAATCATCCTGACTTAGAGAGTTTGAAAAAGAGAGAAAGAAATAGGTTATGAGAAAATGGCTGAAACTCCACTCTGCCAGTGTATAATACCAATAAAAAAGGAAATTTTCACTTTTCATTAATTTCAATTATTTGATTTATCAGTATAGTATATTTCTACTTTGAGAATTTAAGGAGGTCTCTAACTCCACCCCTTAGCAATCCTTTCTCTGATAGTATTCTACTTCTAGGAAAAGATTGACTACCTATCTCGAATCTCAACAATTTCTGGGATGTCAGTGTGGACCCTAACATAAGCCTCACCAGTTTTCTTTGTAGTCTTTGATAGCCAAGAATAAAAATGGACTCTTGTTAAACTAAGCAAAAATAAATAGAAAAAAAATGAAAGACGAGGGACTCAGAGAAATTATAGGAGATGAAAGTTTTACATTTGAGTGCTACTAAGATCTCTGGTTGCTCTAGAGATTAAAAAACAGAAAAAGTAGCTACTGAGTACCTACTGTATGTCAGGTAAGATCCAGGTATTCCAGGTATTCTGCTGGATCCCTCCAGCCCAGCAGAAATCTTATGAGGTGTATCAATGGAGACAGGCAGGCTCCCCTTTCACCTATCAGTGGTCAACTAGTAAAATCTATATGCAATAAATGTAAAGTGAAGCAAATGAATTGCTTTTGAATTAATAATTGAAGACCTTGTAAGATTTATAATTTCTAAATTGCTCTAATTATTGAATGATTGTATATACAACTAGAGAGAGAGAGAGAGAGTATGAGTTTTGTGATAGCTCAGGGTAATGAGAGGAATAAGTTATTAATTCTATTTTCAAGTGAGAGAAGTCAAGGGAGGCTGCACTTTTAAAGTTTTGACTTGTGCTTTGAAGAAGGAATAGAACATTTCTATAAGGTGGGGATGGGAATAGGCATGCAGAAGTCTGTGGACACATAAGTTTCAAGCACACTGATGTCCCTGAAGTTTGTGCATTTTGTTCTCTGTTGAATAAATTGCATCAGGGAGAAAAAGTCCTAGTTTGGGACAGAAAAACAGTAGGGCAACCTGTGAAAACTATGAATGCCAAGGAATTTGACTTGACCATTTAGGGCATAGGTTATTGTCAGAGCTTAAAAGAAAAAAGTTAGATGATCGAATTTGCAATTCAGAAAGGTCATTCAATTCAGTGAAGCAAACAGGGACAAGGAGTAGATAATGGGAGGGAGGTAAGATGAGGGTAACTGTCATCAATAAGGATTTCTTAGAAAACAACTGAAAATAATTTCAATTTTTGTAATGTAAAAAGTACTAGAATGCAAACATAACATAAAATATATAAGTGAACAGTGTCAATCATCCTTTAAAAATATTTATAGGTCAACCTGTAAATATTTTCAGTAGACCTTTTTAAAAATTAAGTCACGTCTTTTATTAAAATATTTTTAAAATTTCAAGCAACCATCTATATTGAACATTCTTAACTAGCGTTAGGCTTCATTAATGCTGGCTCAGAGTGTATTCATATCATAATAACACTTAATTTCTGTTTAGAAATTAAACCAATCCTTGTGTATTGGAGTAATAATTCTAGATATTACTAATGTCATAATGAGCCTAGGGCTAGACGATTTTCCAATTTAACAGACTACCTAGGCTCAATTTTTGATAAATACAATATTTTAAGGTAATAAAAAACTATAAACATTTTATTTTCTTTAGCAGATATAAGGTCTCATAATTAATATGTTACACTATAACTCATAAAATATATATTATGTCCCAGGACCTGCCATTATAGTTCAGATGCTTCCTGTTTCATCAAAAATGCCAAATGTAGGCATTTGAGGTGACGCAAACTCAGTATTTAAATTCTGTTTTTATAATATCTATCAAGTGCAAGGTTGTTTCTGCAATTGATGCTAAAGATGTTAGCTTCCGAAATTCCAGAATAAAGACTTACTTATTTTCTCAAAATGGACTGCTAAATTATTGAATTGTTTCGTGTCATAAAGCCAGTGCAACAGTTTAACCTTTGGTAATTTTGGAAAATAAAAATCTACTTGATTTTTCCTTCCTCTTCAAAACCAATGCTGGCCATGTTTTTGAAAACTAAGTACAATTTTAAGTTCTTTTGCATCACATCTTCCAATCTCTTAATATTGAAATAACACATTGATTTGTCATTCTTCCTCTTTTTATACATACTAAAAATAAGTTTTCCTCATTATTGAAATAGTAAATATTATGGCCACAAGGACAGTCATTGATACAGGTTCCACAGAAAGATTGTGGCTATGCAGTGCCTACAAATAAACCATGAGGCCATAGTTCTCTCTTTCTGGCATTTAATGAGAATGTTAAATTAATGTTTACTATCTGTTCTGGGTCTAGAAATTTTTAGTTTGTCTAGAAATCTTTAATTAAAAGGCTAGGAAGGCATAATCCTTATTCCTATGGAGGTTATAAAATGGATGAATGGGACTTCTGCTCCATCTCCTACCACAATATTCTAAAACTTATAGTCCACTAGTGGACCTATTATACATATAATAAGAATTTGAGGAAGCCAGAGATTATAAGCAATGTGAAATAAATTATTCAAAGAATGACATGTGAATGCCCAGAAAAATATTATTGAAGAACTCATATCAGTAAAACTCAGTATTACCACTTTTTATTATGTAAGAGATACTGAATGAGATTATCAAGCAATTTGGAAGAACTGACATATGCAAAAGTGTAATTTCAGCTCAGTTTTGTCTTTTTTCTTTTTTTCATCATACAGTACTGGAAAATTTGGTGAGGATAAGGACATAATTTAACCTAATAACTAGCTAAATAAAATATCCATAAGATGCTAATAATGAATTAATGTCAAAGTAGGTTTTTTGTGATTTACCATGGGTTTGACTTGTCTAAGTCACCATGTTTCATTAATGCAGTTGATGAATATTCAGCGGGCATTCTCATCAAGTCTGTAATTGACAGACATATCAAAGTGATATCATAACCAGAATCGAAAAACAAATCATAGCAGGTGTTATTTTTTTCACAAACCTCAACTTTTTGTTTTGTTCAAATATCACAAAGTTACATATTGGATTAGGCATCATATAAATGTCAAATTGTTATAAAAGTTTTTAAACATTTGCTCTCCATTTATGTCACATGGTCTATGGATCATCACTGTTTTAGAAAATTATATTTCTATTTACATTTCCTATGAGTACTATAGAACTTTATGGGTCTTAGTAGGTTATTAGTTATTGATTACTATATATGATACCATGTCCTTTTTTTGTTCTTGTCTTTTTCAGCCTGTATTTTTTCTATTTTTTCCTATTTTATTTTAAATTTATTTTTAATTTTTAATTACAGTTGATATTTAATATTATATTAGTTTCAGGTATACAGCATAATGGTTAGATATTTATAGAAATTATGAAGTGATTCATCCGATAAGTCTAGTACTTGCCTGGCACCATCATAGTTTTACAATATTATTGACTATATTCCCTGTGCTGTACTTTACATCCCCAAAACTATTTTGTGACTGCCAATTTGTACTTCTTAATCCCTTCACCATCTTCAACCTGTATTTTTTAAGGTGAAATTTAATAGCAGTGGATCAAATACTCTGCAAAGGTCCCCTAAAGCCAATTATACAAGTACAGGATGAAAGAAACATCATAGGAGCTTCTGTAAAAATATGTGTTGAGTTTATAATAAGATCAATGTAAGTTCTTATGTGTCAATAGGAATCAATCAAATAGAAGTTAGAAGATTTCATTGGATAATTTTCACTGTAGTTATGTGTACTTTCAAAAGGAAGAAAGGTTCATAGAGGGGGAAAAACTCTGAGCTATTACAGAATTGAACAGAATTCAAGAATTTTATAGTATAAAATGCATGGATGGATCTGGGGAGAAAACGAGACTAGAGACTAGAAGGCAGATCAGAGTTAGAAAATCAGAGGGATCCAACTTAGAGTTTAAAATGAAAAAATAACATGATTAATTTTTAATGATTTTAGAACAACTAACTACTCTTGCAGCCTGGGCAGTAAGCTTGCATGCAGTGAAAGCAGCCTGCAGTTTGAGAGAGGTGATTCAAAAAGTAACAATGGGGAAGGACATCAGGAGACAAATCTGAGAGTAAGAAAATGGCAAAACCTATAGAACTTAGGGACTAATTAATATCAAGTGAGAGTTATACTTAATTATTTCCTTTTCCTCAGGAAGAAAAACAGGAAAAAATGTTAATAGGCAACTTCCAGAAAATGAAATACATATGGCTATTAAATTCATTTTTTATATTTTACCTTTTAATAATAAGACATGTAAATTAAATCAAAATACCAATTTTGTCAGAGTGAGAGTGTAGCAGGTACTGGATTCTGGTAAAATCTCCAGTTGCAGATGAGAGTATCAAAGTAAGAAATGGGAAATGTTTGTGTCAATCAGTAAACACGACTGCCTTAAGTTACTTATAAAAATTGGGTAACGGCACTGCCTATACTTCTGCATAAGATTTGTTTAGTACCTGCTGAATTTGAGGTAGACTATAAAGCTGAGGTTGGAGAGCCTGCCTCATTTAGAGACAAATTGGACTGAAAGTATAATGCTATTGAAGAGAAAAACAAAAACAAAAAACAAAAACAAAAACAAAAGAAAAACCTTCTAGGTCATTTGAAGCATCTGCAGGAAATTTCAAAGTTAGTTTTTAATGGACTTCAGATGGATAATTTGACACCTGGGTATATGATATATCATTATTCCTAGGGACAGACAACTTTCAGTGGTAGAGTATCCCTGGCCTCAGACTCAGGAAACTTTTACAGATACTAACTCTTTGACCCTGTTTCCTAAAAATAATAGTAATCCATGTTAGGTAGGTATGGGAAAATGAACATTCATGTACATAGATGAAATAAAGATTTAAACCAACTTTCTAGGAAGCATTGTTGTAATATATAAAAGCAGCTTAGCAACAAAAATAAGTTTAACAACAATGCTTATTTCCTTAGCCTCAGTAATTCCTCTTCTGGCCATCATTTTTTTAATGAAAATAAACAGAAATGTAATGATCAATGTTCAAAGACATTCAGTGGAGTTTTATTCATAATTATAGCTAAATATAAGAAATATTCTAAATAACTAATAGCGGAGGAATGGTTATGGTGGTCACAATAGAGGAATGAGCACAATAAAATACTATGAAGCTAAAATGTATATAAAAAGTGGGTTGCCAAACAGAGTATATATAAATATACATTTATTCTTTAAGACCTGAATATCATACATTAAAATATTAACAATATTTATCCCTTGGCTACAGGATTATAAATGTTATAAATTTTGAATTTTTTATGTTTTTAATAATGAAAATTCATTGTTTATATCATTGAGAAAAAAATAACATTTTAAAATTCCAGATAGATCAAGTTTGTTATCTTAGACTATAATTTCTTGTTTAACAAAGTAAGTTTTTTTTTTTCCAATTTTAAAACTTATTTTTGAATAGAGAGGACAGAAGCAAAAGGATGTGGTAAGTTTAACTTTGTCATTTGTTAATATTATAGAATCTGACCACAATAGTAAGTCCCCTCTTGTAGGAGCTGCAGTAGTGGCTAGTGAAAAAGACAAAACTCTCTGGAGAAAAATCATCCTAATCTATATCATTTATTGATTTCAAAGTTCTAAATGCTCCCACTATGGCTGATAACAAACTAACTTTAGCTTCCATCTTGCAAATTATCTGATGTGAACAATTGCCCACCCTTGCCCAGGAAGCACAAATTGCCTCCAACTCATCACTGCAGATGCTTAAACAAGTTTGAGCTAAATGAGGAAACTTTTGGTTGCTTTCTTTCTATGTCAAAAGATTGGTTCCATAGGAGTGGGCTTAGCTTTCCTTATGCTATCATTATTATTTTATCATTTTAAAGGGTTTATTTTGCTTATGCGCCCTCTCCTTCAATTTTGTAGGCATATACTTTTATTTTACCCACGTGAATTGGATTCTTTAAGAATACCGACACCTCCATTTTCCACAGGTTTATTTATAGATGTACTATCAAAGTGAATTTTTAGTAACCTTTGATCATCCTCTCCTTTAAAATTACTTGTTGTGAGATTATGTTTAATCGTTTTATAATGAAAAAAAATCTATTAAAATTTAAGGTACATTCTACCTGTTCTAGTATTGATTTGTTATTTTTATTTAAAAATGATTTTATTTGAGATTTATTTCATATTCTAGGATGAGTGTTTTTTTCTCCATGTTACTTCTTCGTCATCAAGCATTTCTCTCTTTTTAGTCAGTTCTGCACCAGAAGAATGTTCTAATTGTCCTTTCGATTATTCACCTTTTTGAATGTTTTCTATTGCGTACACTCATCCTTCTAGTCGTTTGATGCCTATTAACTTCCTTGTTATTCTTTAAAAGACAATAGTTTATTAAGTATGCTCATTGTTACTTAGTGCTCATGGATTTAAGTACTGTGTAAGTCTGCTTCTTATAAATAATTTTCAAATTTTCTCATACTGGCTTGGTAAGGAAAAGAACAATGACAGTTTTTGCATTCTTCATTATTTCTTAATTGTTTACATTTCTTTTCTTCATTTTTTTTTCCTGTTGAAGTCTGATAAAAGGAATTCAATAACTTAAGTGTGTTACAGCATCATTAATTTTATTTCTCCACTTATTAAAGAATCTATTTTTCTCTTTGCTATTTGCCTTTCACCTATATATTTGTAAAAACCATTTAATTTTAATTAACTTCTTTAGCTATAATTATCTCATTTATCTTATTTATTTATTTATTTTTGGTTGTCATCTTTTCACTGTAGAGATTAACTAATACATTTTTCTTTTTTTCTCTTTATTTTAAAACATGATTTTCTTGCTTAGTTTTTTTTTAACTAAAATAGTTTTTATTTAAAATTTTTTTACTTTTATTTTATTTTATTTTTTATTAGTTTCAGGTATACAGTATAGTGATTAGACATTTATGTAGTTTATG
>NW_011888803.1:4138704-4162962 GCF_000151845.1 Pteropus vampyrus | reverse complement strand
TTTTTTTTAACTAAAATAGTTTTTATTTAAAATTTTTTTACTTTTATTTTATTTTATTTTTTATTAGTTTCAGGTATACAGTATAGTGATTAGACATTTATGTAGTTTATGAAATGATCTTCCTGATTATCACCCATCTGGCTCTACACATAGCCATTACATTACTGCTGACTGCATTCCCTATGTCATTCTCTGCATCCCTATGACCATCTTTCAGCTACTAATTTATTCCTCTTTGACCCTTCACCCCTTTCTCCCAGCCCCCCTCCTCAGACCCCTCCCCTCTGGCAGTTACTAGAATGTCCTCTGTATTTATGAGACTGTTTTCATTTAGGGTGTTATTTTTGTTCCTTAGATTCTGCATATAAGTGAAATCACATAGTATTTATCTTTCTCTGCCTGACTTATTTCATTCAGCATAATAACCTGTAGTTTCATCTATGTCATTACGAATGGTAGGATTTCATTTTTTTTGTGGCTGAGTAATATTCCGTTGTATATATGAGCCATAACTTCTTTATCCAATCATTTGTTGATAGGCATTTAGTTTGCTTCCATATCTTGGCTATTGTGAATAGCACTGTTGTCAACATTGGGTGCGTAGATCTTTACAAATTAGTATTTTGGTTTTCTTTGGATAAATACCCAGAAGTGCAATTGCTGGGTCAAAACGTAGATCCATTTTTAATTTTTCGAGGAACCTCTAGACTGTTTTCTGTAGTGGCTATACCAATTTGTGATCCCATCAACAGTATATGAGGATTTACTTTTCTCTACATCCTTGCCAACACTTGTTCTTTGATTTATCAATGATAGCCATTCTGCCAGGTGTGAGGTAAGATCTCATTGTGGCTTTAATTTGCATTTTTCTGATGATTAGTGATCTTGTTCATCTTTTCATATGTCTATTGGCCATCTGTATTTCCTCTTTGGAGGAATATCTATTCAGGTCTTCTGCCCATTTTTTAATTGGATTGTTTGTTTTTTTGTTGTTGAGTTAAATGAATTCATTATAAATTTCTGATATTAACCCCTTAGCAGACGTATCATAGCAAATATCTTCTCCCATTCTTTAGGTTGTCTTTTAGTTTTGTTGATGGTTTCCTTTGCTATGTAAAAACTTTTTAGTTAAAGGAAATCACTGTAGCTAAATTAAAATTGTCATGTTTAAAAGTATTTTTTTTTTTTAAAGAAGACTAGCCAAGGAATAATCAGTCCATGATATCTGTGCCAAAAGTTACATGTAAAGCAGAAGCATTGATTGCCCTTTGTTTCATACTGTCTTTTCAAGGATGTTTGTATAAAGAACAGCCTTAAGTGACAGAGATAGTATCTTCTTCTGGAGTAAAGAAAAGGCACGCATTCTTACTCTTCATTATAAAAGATATGGATTCTCTATGCTTAGCATATTTTCTTGTAATGAAACCCACTATAAATACAGGTGCCACTTGTTCTGTTTTGCATCTCCCTGTGAGAACTGGGGTACAAATAACCAACCCTAAAATGCTATTAATATTGTTACTTCTATTGCTGTGAATAATAAAAGGTCTTTTGCTTATGACCTAGAAATCTTGTGTCTTTCACCAGATTCCATGAAACTAAGACAGATTAACTTCATAACTTATAAGTTGGGTAAAATATCAGACCCTTTGCCATTCTTTATACAAATGAATTAACCATTGCTTTGGAATCAAATAGATGGTTATATCAAAAGTTCAAACTTCCAAAAATCATAATTGCTTCCTGATCACTCTGTTCCTATCCCATAAATAACCAAGGTTTTATTTTAACTACAAAAACTGAAGAAAGATAAGAATATTAAAAATGAATTGTAGTATGCACTGTTGCTATACAACAGCAAGGTGATCAAGTAGATGCTAGATTGAGAACCACAAAAATAAATGATTTAAGGGAAAGCTAAAGTCTCAGTTTTGTAACTGTAGGAATTAAAAGCAGTACACCAAGAATCCATTGTAAGTTATAAAGCTGACTCCTTTGATCTAAGATGCAGAGCTGTTTACGAGGCTATAAAATACTATAGCAGTTCTATGGGGGGAAAGGATAATGTAATCAGAACAGAGACAATAGGTATTTTTGTGTGGATTTAAAAAAATACTGCTTGTCTGGGCCTATGTAGCACACTAGTTTGGGGAGCAAAAGATGCCTCTGCGGAAACAGAGCCTTGCTCCAGAGCTCAAAATTGGTAGTTTTGTCAGTGGAACTTGGTAATTTCAGAACTTATGCAATTTCCCAGCAGAACATCTTAGAGACGGTCACTTAAAACAAAACAAAACAAACCTGTAATCTCAAGCAGCATTTTATTTTATTTTATTTTATTTTTATTTTCTGTGTGCCTGTTATTAATAATAAGAATCGTTACTATTAATTTAATATGTACTATGTGCTAGGCACTGTACTAAATACTTTAAATGAACTATCTAATTTTATCCTTATAACAATTGTATCAAACAACCATTATTATTAACCTCATTTTGAAATAGAAGAGAATGAGGTTTAGAATGAACATTGAGAATATAAATGGCAAAAGCAGGACTCAAGCTCAGGTCTGTTAGAGTCCAAAAATATGACACTCTATTATTACCTTTAGTATTTTCATCTTCCAACCTGAAAGGAAAAGGTAATAACCAGGTTGCAGCTATATTATGACCTTTATTTCTCCTCCTTTATTGCACTTTTAAACTTTTTAAAAATTAATTAATACTCATAAAGTAGTTATTATTATTATTATCATCAATATGATGATGTTGGAAACCAAATGCTAGAGTTTAACTTCAGTGTAAATCCTTTTGTATTATACTGTTTGCTTCATTATGCCTTTATTCTGCTAGAAAGAAAAAGTTGGCTGTTTCCAAAATTTAACAAGGTTACTATTTCTCATACTTTCACTTGATATGCTATAACCATCTAGTATTTTGAAAATAAAAAAAATTCTTTACATAAATTCTAATATTTTTAATTTTATGATATCTTTTGCCAATCTTTTTCTATGCAAAGCATTCCTGACTTTATAATCAGACCAAATCGTCTCAATTAATTCTTCTAATTTTTTATTCTCATGTCTGAAGCAACATTTCTTTTTAAATTCTCAATTTCCCAGAATTCAGCAAAAGCTCATTAATTTTTTGGTCTCTGGAATAAAGAATTAATAATAACTTGGAAATTAAATAGGTTCAAATGATCTAAATTTTTAAGTTAGCGCACATGTCACGCCCTCCACTTGCTTCTGTGAAAGAAAATGGGGACATCTTTAGATGGAGTTTGCCCAAAGCTGCCCTTCTGCAGCTAAGGAGAATTCAGCTTCTGAGGAACAAATCAAGCTTAGACAGATACAAGGGAGTCTGTCTCAAGGCACACATCCTTTAATGTTTGTCAATGGTCAGTCTTACTCTTTCCCTTGTGAGAAGAATCAACTTTTCTTTTGGCATTAACTTTTATCAGCTCCAAAAGAAAAACAATGAGTAAAAATTATTAGTACATTGTGAATAATAAAGTTACTTTCACTTAAAAATGCATTTGGAAAAAAAAAAAACAACTTTAGAATAATTAGCTCCTAACTGAAATTTTTATATTTTAGTGACAATTATATTCCAAATAATACATTTTTCACTCTTCTAATTAATTGTAGATAATTTTTAATAATGGACTATAGGAAAATTCAGAAATGAAATTCTATAGGCAAATTTTTAATCAAATAAAAGTTAAATGTGAGTGTTTATTGTAAAAGAAGCCATGGTTTTTATTATTCACATTTACATTCTTATTATTATTGAACATCTAAGTTTTACTTACAGTGATTATTTTCAGTACTATTTCATCAATGTCCGTGTATTGTCTCATTTAGTGCAACTTGGTATGACACATAAAAACAAAGCATTATGTAAATATTTTTAAAATGTGAACTTCTAATATAGCAGCACAGTTATTAAGTTATCACATTCAAGGTATTTACTATTGAATCAAATTAAATTGGCTAAATATATTAATAAAATCCTGTTTTGTGAGAAAGATGTCTATAAAATGTCTCAAAAGATTTCCATGTATAAGGATACCAAATGTTGATTCACATTTATTAATTTTATGAGGCATAATAATATCTAACGGTAAAAGAAACTGAAAAAATGCAATATTGCCGTGGAGTTAAAGAATCTTCTGGTTGTGACAGCAGCCGACTTAACGAGCTGATTCTAGGAATAATTGAGTTTCTCTGCTTTTCTTTTAATTTCACTACCTGATGATACCTGAGAGCAGTAGACTTTATTTCAGAATCCCATTAGGTACCATTATGAGATCCTGTTTCCTGGGGTTTTAAAATCTAATTGTCAGTCAATGTGTTACAGTAAGCCTAGCTTTCGTTTGATTCTCATGGCTCTACACAGTGGGAAAAAACAAAAGAAGTATGTTCCATCATCCTGTCAAGGAGGTTTCTTAACAAATTACCTTTCCCCTCAAAAGAAAACACAGAGAGGCTTTTTTGTTGCTTTAACAATTCTCATAGTTCATATCTTTTTTCTAGCTATTAAAGGGAACAAAAACTGAAAACCCATGGTGTATCAGACATCCTGACAACTGATGTCCTTAAGATTTATGAAGAAATTTAAGTATTTAATAACTGTATAAGAGTAAGCTGTGCTTCTTAAGGATATTTTAGACATATCACAAAACTCTGTCTTGTCTAAAAACAGAAGTACCCAACATATATTTCATTTGACCTGCAAGAATATTTGACTTAAAGTTTAAATATTGATTATTCCCTCTTCTTTTAGCTATTTTGTGATGAAAGATGTCCACTACATCATTTTTCCCATAATACTTCATAACTATTTTCTAGGTTTAGCTTATAGCTAGATTTTTAAAAATATTTTAAACCTCACATTTTCAGAACAATGAAATTGTTAGATATTCATAAATCTCACCCTTGCTATAATTTCAGAGTGAACAACTCAAAGCTAGAGAAAGAGTAAATTGCATACTAAATTAGCTGGAATTTTTTTGTAAGCCTTGGGTAGATGTACTTAAACTATAATTATTTTACATAAAATTCATTTTGACAAAAATTAAAATTTATCTATAGGCTGGTTTGAGTTATAGATTTCTTACTACTTTTTCATTACATGTAGGAAAACTCCTCCAACTGTTTTGAGTAAAAGTCCATTGAAAATTGCATAAAGAACAAACTTCTGCTTAAACATTATGATAGCATGACTACATATATATTACTTTTCCTGTTGGACTAAGGAAGAAGTAATGAAGAGATATTTGTCTTCTTTTAAAATTGTAAAAATCTTTGTCATTTGCCTTTACCTTGAATTGAGAGAACTAGTTTATAAGTGGTCTCAAATTGATCTGTCAGAACATCCTGAAGTGGTCTTGTTCCTGGCCAAGGACAGTGCATGGCATGGCTATCCTGCCTGCTATGTATGCAACAATTTTGCTTTGATTTTTCCAGGTTTTACTAATGCATTAGGTTATATAACTATGAGCTCAGCACTCAGTTCCCTTCAGACAGTCTGTCATAGACTATCCTGATCTATGGTTACATCCTTCCCCTCTAGCAACAGCAGGAAGAGCAGCACATAAAAGCAAGATATGCACATTCTGGTCAAGAGCTAGCCACAACAGAGGACTTTTCAGCCCCTCCCTTACTGTGTTTCCCATTTACTCATATAGACTTTTAAAACTGAAACCGCATGGACTAGTTTAGTTTTTCCTGGTGAAGGTGGAAATAAATGCAAAAAACCCCAAAAGTTATATCATCATTAAAACTGCCTTTTGGATAGGGAAAATCTGGAGTGAAATAATCACCAGAGTAACTCCAAAGATAGATCTACAAACTTCTAATAATTCTTAGAAGTTAGAGATAGATTTAGTCATTGAGAAAAGTATTAGTCATATCAATACCACTTTGAACAATTACTTGTGTCAAGCAGTGTTTAGTAATATATACCATTAACTATTTAGTAATATATTCCATTAACTATTATACAATAGTCTAATGAAGAGGACATCACTTTCTCTATTGTACAAATAAAATGACAATGTCAGAGATTGTCAAGGTCACCTAATTAGTAAATAGCAAAAATGGCTTTTATACTAAGGTCTTTATGATTCCAAAGTCTACGCTTGCTATACTTCTCAGCTCATTAAAACACATAGTCTTAAATCAATGAAAAAACATAAGTGATATAAATTCTAGAAAAGGAAAATCATAAGTGTAGGTTTATTATATAGGTTTCTTTTGATTTTAATACAGTCTGCTTACAGCACTTTTCATTGTCTTGTTTGACTCCAAAGGCATTGATAAATGCTTAACCACAAGCATTGTATTTTGTATACTTTGCTGAACTCACTCTACTTTGGGGTGATGCCTTTGAAATATAAATAAAGTATAAATGGAATCAAAATATGCCATGAATTCCTGTTCTACAAACAAAGATTTAGAAAATCAGCATATTGCATTATGAGAAAAACTAGACACGAATATCACATCAGACACTGTCTTTTAAACAATGGGAGGCAAGTAGATGTTCAGCCACCACTTTTCTTCAGTTAGTAGGCCAAATAGAAGAACTCATGTTAAGATGATAGATTTATAATAACACTAATTGGCTTATGTCTACAAATTTAATTCTATTTCAGTGGTATATAGCACACACAACTTTATCTAAAGGGCAATTTTGTCATTCAGCAGGTATTTTTTAACACGTTGACTAGATAATTCATTGTCCAAGTTGGGGTTATTTAAGAATGAATAGGGCTATTAACAGTATTCTGGAATAAAAGACATAAATGGGAATGTCTTAGGAAGTTTATGGTATATAATCTATTTATGAAATGCCTACTTTGCATTTGAGATTCTTTTAGACACTATGGAAATACATAATGAAATTAGAAGTTGACCTCAAAATTGACAATATAGTTAGAGAAATTAAATTTACCCATGGAAACTCTAGAGGTAATACAAAAGAATATATAATAAAATGTTAAACATAAACTACTTTCTAAAAGTACTATAATAATTTCAGTAAAGAAAAGTTTCTTGTGGGAAGGCTTCATGCAGATGAACTTTGCTGAGTGTAGGAATCTGGATTCATACACACGAAAAAAGCTAAATTCTAAGTAACATTTGTTGGCAGCTTTCAACCAGTGTTCTACCTCTGTTACCCAATTAGTAATTCCTCTAGTAAACAAAATGATAATAAATATATTTAAAAAGGTGAAAATTATAGAAAAAGCCTGGATTATTATTCATATTTGAAAATACCTTCTACTTAAAATTAGAAAAACAATATCTTTCAACATTATGTCATAACGCTAAATACATTCATCAAATGTTTCCTTTTGTGTTTTGTCAATTTGCCCTAGAGGAATTGTATGAAAATCCTACTGCCACAACATGCTGCTAACAAATTACCCCAAAACTTAGTTCTTGCAGCAAGAATATATTCTCATTACCATGAGGCTATAGGCTGACAGTGGTTCAGCTGATCTACATACATGGGGCTTGACTGGGCAGTTCTGCTTCGGGCTATGTATTGGCTAGACCTGGATGCAAGCTGTGGTTCAGATCACTTCTTCCATTTTTACTTGCTCTGTAACCAATCGTAATGTTCAGCCACCTATCTCAGGCATATTATTTTCAAAGTAAAGCACTGGAACACAAGCATAAACAAAATGACATACAAATATTTAAAGCTTCTACATGTGTTATGCTACTAAAATTGCATTGGCAAAAGCCAGTGGTACAATTAAGCCTAGCATCACTGGGGTGGGAAAATATGTTCCACCTACAGAGGAGTGTGGATATTTTTTGAATAATTTAAACTATCACAGGAATTATTCACTAGAAAACTTCTTTCCATCTGAATTGTCTCTAAATAGGGTTTCCATATTGTTGATTCTTTAGAATTAATTACTTTACCTCCATCACGATAATGTAAAGGAAAGAAGGATATCGATTTGAGGCTACATCTTTAAGAAGTTTTTATAGTTGGAGGGAAATTAAAAAAAATAATAATGTATACTATCTTCGTTAATTAGAGATCTAAGTCAGGATCTTCAGAAATAAATTTGTTTAAATACATAAATACTTTTTCAAAAAACTTTTGTTGAGCATCTATTCTCTATGTGAGGTGCCGTTACTAATATAGGCTATAAGAACAAAGACATAAACATTTCCCTGGAGCAGCACACAATCTACATTAGGGGACAATATATGACATTCTTGTCATACAAGTTTAACTTGACTATACTGATTTGGATAATGTTATGTATAACTGCAGATCTACAGAGGGATTATCAGATGACCTGATACTTTTTGGAACTAAAGTGAAATAATTATGCAATACTGATGTTGGATACAACTTAGTATAAAGCAGACTTTAGGACAATATCTAAAGAACCTCTTCTGTCTTCAGGTAGCGTTAGAACTTTAAAAGAACGACTTAATTGTTTAATAATACAATTCAGTCTGGAGACTTACTTTTCAAATGTTTTTATTGTTCTCTTTAAATAATTTTCTCATACACAATGGTTATTTAGGATAAAAAATATAGATTTCATATAGTTACATTTACATAAAGAGGTTGAATAATTTAAGACACTGGATGTCAAAGTTGAGTGTCTTTTAAAATCATGCAGGGTGGCTTTTCAAAGGAAAACTCCAAGCTTACATTCCAAATATTCTGGTAGAATGTTATGGAGTGAGGCCCAGGAAACTGCATTGTTAACAATGAACCTCTCTGTCTCTAATCCCCAGGGAATTCTAAGGAAAAAATAACTTGTTCTTAATGTGAATATATTACTTTATTCTAAATCATCAGTGTTAATACTGGCAGTAGACTTACTTGGCAAATTTCTGGGTTATTATTATCCAACTTAATGATTTAGAATTACATATTCAGTTTTGTTAATAGACATGCAGTTTCACAGGGTCCAGAATAAGCCATTAAAGGTTAAGTGAAAGGAAAAAAAATGACTAAATGACTTTTCCCAGAGCAGGCAATCTTCTTAGCTAAACAGTGTATGTATAACTGCTACTCATATTTAAATATATTTGAGTAATTAAAAAAATCAAATTAAAGTACATAAGTACAAACTAAGAAAATTTGACAAAATGTATTTTAAATATAAGATATATAAAAGACCAAAATAAGTATACATTTTAATATAAGATAAAATAGTTAAGAATGAGACTTTAAAACAACTAAAAACTAAACGTTAAAAGATAAGACGAATTGGTAAAATTTTTAGGTAAAAGTTATTTGTAAATCTAAAAGTAAAGAAAGAAAATAAAAGGAAGACACTATTACCAAAAAAGACATAGCAAACTAAGGAGTTTTTAGATATAGTGAAACAGATAAAGCAATCGAATAAAAAAGAAAAACAATTACTAAGAGATTAAAAAGATATAATGCTAAAAGGAGCTAAAATAATAAAAAAGAATATGAAAAAAAAATTGAATGCAAAAGAGAAAAAAGCTAAAGGGGAAAAAGTAAAAGCTAAAGAAAGTACTGGTAATAAATATAAGACCTAAGATCTGCATGAAGCAGCAACAGAGCCTCACATATGAGCTACAAAACTTGAATATTTGTAGTCAATTTGTGCGTTAATGTTTAGAGTCCCTTGAAAAATGTCTTTAAGGTCAGAGGCCAAAAAGCAACCTGTTGGCTTATTATCATTTCTCCCACTCCCTGCAACTAGCTTACTTTATTATCTTTAAGGAAAGGCCCAAATCAGACACTTGCCAGCCCACAGTTTTTAGCTCCCTATAGCGAGACCGAAGGTACCCTTTCACCATTAAGCAGTATGCTTGTTTGAAGAAGTTATTTTGCTTTGTGGACAAAATGCTGCCATTCATTGACAAGAATGAGGGAATAGCACTTACCTCTGCTAAATATAACTTATACGTTACTATGTAGAGTTTATTTGCATCTGAAAAAAGGGCTTTCTTGATTATCAGAAAATAGGCTTAAAGTTTTGGGCAAAAATCCTAAATATTAATCGATACTACAGTATTAATCAAGAGTCCCTATGTATCTCAGATAATCTCTGACTAATAATTAGTATGAAGATTGTCTTGTATTTAAGTCAACCAGAATTATTTCACATTTAAACATTGCTATTACTTAATAAGTATTAGTTTTCTTTTCTTCCCTTTCTTCATTTATTCATTGACTATACAAATATTCACTGAGCACCAGCCATTTGTCAGAAAATATATTAGGTGCTGAGATACAATGGTAAACAGGATAAACCAGATTGTCTAATGCAACTTATTTACTAAAAGAAGATAGAAGTTTCACAGAAGAAGAAAAACAACCAACCAAAATGTCAGATAGGAGTACATATTATGGAGAGATAATTCCGTTGATAAACTATTTAATAGTTACTGTACTAGAAGACCCAGGGTAGATGTCACTGAGAATATGATTTTTAAACTAAATTGTGAGTCTCTATAGTATGTTACCCATTTGCCGATTTAATTAAAAAAAAAAAATGCAGGAAAAGCCCTAAAAAAGAGAATGAGCTTGGCACTTTCCAGGAGCCGAGGACAACCAATTTGTCTGGAGCAGAATAAAAAAGAAAAAAAGTAGCATGTAATGAAACTGGCAAGAAATAGGGAGGCCAGGAAAATGCTTCTTGAATGTGGTGAGAGGTCGTATTTTATTCCAGGTACAATAGAAAATTATTGGAGGATTTTAAACAGGGAACTGACATGAAGAAAGTCACAGTGAAAAAAGATCTCTCTTGCTGTTGTGTGAGAATGGGCAAGAATAGAAGCAGGATATCAGTTAAGACAAAAAGGTCATAGTTGGGATATGAAGAGATGTAGAAGGATCTGGATATGTCTCAGATGGCAAAGTCAAAAGAAACTATTATTATTATTTTAAGCAGTCAGACAGATGATTGTTATTCTTATTGAGACTGGGAAGAATTTTGGAAAAGAAGACTTGGTAGTGAGCATAGTGGGATATAGAAAACTTCCTTTGGACAAATTATCATATATCTAACATATCTAACATGCATGTAGTTCTGGGTTTTGGGGAATGGAGAAATTAGGGCTTGAATTGAAGACTTGGGAATTGTCGATTTGCTGATTCTTTAAAAGTTGCAATTACTTCTTCATCTCCTTTGTTATTCTTTTCTAAGTCATTTCTAGGAGAGAGTATTTTTTGCAGTAGTCTTTACAAAGAGTTAGGCCACACCTATATGTCTACACGCTAATGACCCAAGTTCTTTAGTCATCATTAAGTTTGCTCATCCCCCTGACTCTCAAATACCTACCCCATTGCTCTACATGACTTGTGCTCCCAGAAACCTGATTATTTTGTTATTTTATAAATACTCCCCCGCATTGCCTATTCTACACCATGTTTTCTCTCATCCCTTGTCTGGGAAGGCTTCTGATTCCCTGAAAGCTTCAGTCTGGTGATGGATCCTCTCTCAATTGAAACCTAACAGTAAATTTCCTATCACAGTTTCTCCATTTCTAAAAAGGAGGTACAATTATTATTGTTCTCGGGATTTCTATGAGATTAAAATGTTTAAATGAGCTTTCTATATATATTATTATTTTTAATATCATTGTTACTGTCAAAACAGTTCTTGCTGTTCATTTTTTTCAAAATTGGAAAAAATAAAACAAATAATATTAACAAGAGCTTTATCTAAGAGTACAGTAATCATGTGTTTTTATTTAGCTTGATATAAGATTATTTTGATTAACTCGCTTTAGCAAAAGGAAAATTAATGGAAGGATATTTAGTACTCAAAGAATTGACAGCAACATGGCAGACAAGCCTTTGGGACAACCAGGAATTCAAGGGGCTCAGATGGGAAGAAAACTCAGAGCAGGAAGCTCAGTAACTATCGAGAAGCAAGTTGGGCCCCCTCAAGATTGCTGCTATGGCACCATATGAATACTTAAAAGGGTATTTGCTTCTCCTATTTTGGCTAGGTCAACTTTCAAAATTCTGGAAGGGAAAACTCCTTGGCTGAGTTTCTCTGGGATGGAGGGCAAGGAGATCTGACTCCTTTGGTCACCCTCCACAGAATGAGCAAAGAGCAAGTAATTGGCACTAGAAAAGAATATTATTAAACTGGAGAACAGATACCCATTACTAGAAACTTATGTACTACTGTAGCTTTTTAGAGGCAATTGCCTTCTCCCCTTTTAAAAACAGCCCTTTGGGAACTTACATACTTATAAAATACATTTTATAAGATGTATATTATATTTATATATTGTATGTATGTCATAGACTTTGAAGTTTGAGAGTATGGGTTTCAGTCTTAGTTCTTGCACTTATTACTAATAAACATTATTGCATTGTTATAAGATTTTAATGAAATCACACCAGTAAAATATTAATAAAATGCTTAGAAAATATTCAATAAACAGATAATGGTGATCAATGTTGTTAATATCAATATGACATAAGTTGCTTATCTCATCAATAGAGGGAAAGTGAAAAATACATAATTTATTTTAGATCATATAATAGCTTAGACCCAAAATTTAAAGAGCTCATGACCATTTTGAATCCACTATCCTTGTGATAATCACTTGTTCAAATACATATAATTCACTTTTTAATAAATATATTTGTTTTAAATAAACAAAATCTGAAATATAATTTGAAACATTAGCTCAAAGTACAATCGTTCATTTCACTCTAATAACTCCTTCTCATATTGCATTTTTATTTTAATACACTGCCAATACCATAAAGTGCTGTTCTCGCAATCTTCTAAACTAAGCAGTGTTCAGAAAGATGCACCCACCATTATTAATCAACAAAGGTTTCTGTCAATCTCAGCGCTCAAATGTTCAATTGAATTCTCCCCAGCAAGCCACAAAGACCTTTTTGATATTAAAATATCTTTAATCTCATCATGGTCTATTACACAGTCCATTTCTTTAAGCTATTAATCTCATTATGTAACCTCCCTGACCAAGTCACTCACTTTAAAAGGACTTCCCTTTGCCATCATTGTAAAGACCAAAGGAAAAGACGATAGCTCTTTCCAAACCTCAAAAGGGAAGGAAGTGATCTCTTCTTTATTATACTTTATTATGTCCTTTTAAAAATCTTATCATGTATTAGCAGTAATATTCATGACACTGGAGTACACTTACAATAGTCAGCTCTCATCGTTATCAAAAAGCTTCACTTTAGCATTTAATCAACTCTAAAAGCCATTCTTGCTTCGGATATTCCCAGTACAAGGAACATTATCCATAAGCATTTTATTTTATTTTATTTTTTTGCATATTAAAGCAAATGGCATAGAGGATGGAATATAGCTCTAGTAGGGACTTATCTGATTTTTAAAGGGCATTTGAATTTCCATAATATCTTCTTCAAGGAGCCTGCTGAGTGGCTATTTAACCTACCAAATTTAGGAAAAATTTAAAGGCACCGTCTTGATTTCTGCCCTTAGGGCTTCTTTCAGGAAATGAGCAAGTATCTTGGTGTAGCCTCAAGCAAAGCCAAGTATGGAAAGGCTGGGCTATGTAATTGTAGTGGAAGCTGCTTACTTGAATGATGGATATTGGGATGTGAAAAAGCCTGTCAAATTCCAACAATCTCTTTCTGTGATGACAGTACCACTGTTCTTTCTAATGGAATAGCTTCTTAGAAGCATGATCATCGACTCTACATGAAGGAATTTTAATTTCTGAAAGAAAATGAAGCCCTGGATCTTTATTTTCATCTCACTTATCCCACAAAACATTATTGCTGAGGAACAATGAAGCTGTTAGTATCATTTTATTACTATTACTGTATTATTATTAACTTGTTATGAGTAGGAGCTCAATCAGTGTTATGAGTAGGAGCTCAATCAGTGTTTCTGATCAAATAAAACCTGGTTCCCAGACTGGAGCTTACAACACTGAAAGAAAAGGATTCTCTGCTCCTTAAGCAACTCAACCAAAATTCCAAAGATTTTTGTTGTGGTTTGTTTTTATCACATGTGACGTAGGGTTCATTTGACACTTGATTAAATCTATTTTTATGTCTTTTATTTTCTGTTTTCTGCTTATATTTATGACCACTCATTATCTTCTTTACTAATTCCTATTTTTTTAATTTTATTTTTTAATTAAGTTTATTGGGGGTAACATTGGTTAATACAATTATATAATTTTCAAGTATACATTATCATTTGACATCATTATATTCTATTGTGTGATTACCACCCAAAGTCCAGTTTCCTTCGGCTACCATATATTTGACCCCCTTAACCCCATCTAACTAACTCTCCCCTTCTCCCCCACCCCCTACCCTAATTTCTTTTTTTTTAAATCTGTTTTTTGGTTGTTCATCAAGCCCATAATCTCAAAAACAACAAAAACAAAAACACTCTTCTGTCTCTATGTGATTTAAATATTGCTTTTATGCCTGAGTTCCAAGATAGATCCTAACATTATTTTGAACTTTATGCTTGGAACTCTTACAAGAATACCCCATTGACACTTCAAACACAACATTAAACATGCACACATGGAGACAGTTTTTGTGTATATATGTCTCTGATTCTATCATAAGATCCTTGAGAGAAGGGATGATGTCTCTCACTCCATTTATTCCATTACAATTTCTCATTTAGGTGTTGTATAAAGATGCTGTGTAAAGACTGATGAGAAGCTAAGTTACTCAGTAAAAATCAACTTCTGTGGTATGCTATGTGTTTTTCATTTATTTTGTTTTACAATGATCTATATTAGTATCTTCTCAGAAGAACTAATGCTGGTGAACATATACGTAGCTGCCAAACAGTTAAATTTCATTACAGTGTGCTTGGCAGCATGCTAAGTGATTTACATACATTATCTTATTCAGTACCACAACAGAGTGATAGTACAATCACTCTGGTAATTTTTTATTACCTATGTTAGAGGTGAAGAAATTGAGTCTCAGAATGTTGGCACTGGATATGGTCCAAGTACCTTGCCTTCACTGGAGGATAGACACATTAAAATTGACTAAGGCTGAATTTCTCCATATCTGTGGGGTAGGTATTCAGAGTTAAAATTAATATCATTTAGAAAAAATAAAGATATGCAAAGATGACATTTTTATAATTTCCTCTTTATATAGTAAAGCTTTATGTTAGGAAAAAAAATTAATTTTATATAATCTCTAAATTTACAGAAAAATATTGCAAAATTAACTTGTCATTTGTGTTAAAATTTGCAAATTCAAAGTTTCAGTTTAAAATAAAAGATTACTAACTTTCTTCTCCTCGTCCATTTTGTTCTTCTGGCATAGAGACTGCCAAGGAAAAATCAGAAGCTGTGTTCTATAAAAGAGGTAGATGTTCAGACATTAACCTCATTTAAATTTCTGAGTGATTTAGTGGTTGAATTTCCCAACAGTAAAGTCGCTTCTAAAATTGATCAACTTCAGTGTCATCAACAGATGTCCCTAAAACTGTTAGCAACTAATGGATTGTTTAAAGGACCTTAATAGCTCATTTGTCTAGTCAAAACCACATCAACTTTACCTTTGAAAACTGTCATTAGAAAATTGAGTTTATTGTCCTCTAATTTTGAAATGACATGTATTTCAAATCAAGGCAGAAAGACCAATTATCTGGTGAATTTGCGACAAAGTGTTTTGAATAGCCGATGAAAAAGATAGCTACAGTACAGCAGGCTGTGTACTGATGAATCAGGTAGAGGAACCAAAACGAGGATGTATGTAATCTTAATATAAATATGTTAGCTCCCAAAGGGCTATTAAGTAAGATGTGTGTGTCTTCTAACGGCTCCCAGTGGTTTTTAATAATGAAAGCTTAGGTTTAAAGGCTTCTATCTTTCTATACTCTTCGAGAGGTTTGGAAATATTTGTAGTTTTAAAGTTCTCCATTGTATCTTATTAAATACTTTTATCTCTCTTTTTTCTTGTCTTCCAATAGCCATGGTTATAATATGTAATTTGTTCTGTAATTGAAATATATCAACTTTTATTTATAAAACTTGTTCTTAAGAAAAAAATGAGAGGAATTTTCCCTTCATGTTCCTATGTTATCTATAATGATACACCTGATCCAAATTATGGTCAGACAAATGTACAAATTTTAGTATGCAATTTTTTCAAAAGGGCTGTTAATGTACTTTTAATTGTCATCGTGTCACTGAAAAGGTAGCTATATTTAGCAAGTTGTTAATAATGGCTTTTTGAAAAACGGTTACGTGAATTCAAATATGTGATGAGAAGGCATATCTGGACAATCTATATGTGTAAGGTACTCCAACTACATAATGTATTCTTGAAGTTTTTACTCTAAAATAAATATTCCCCTATTTTTATTCATATTGATTTTACTTAACAGATTTTATTGGGGAAAGATAACACATGCTTTTTATTTAAAAATTAATTTCTTTGCCTAGCGTAAAGATAAGTGAAAATGTCCTTGATTTAATTTAATACAGCCAAATTATCAAACTTTTAATTTAATTAAGCTATTTTTTAGAGAAGACTAAATAGGGGTCTGTCAGAGAATGCCTTGTTGAATAAAATATTTTTCCCTATTTAAAAAAAGTGAAGTATAATTTAGACACAAGTGACCTTTCTAGTGTACAGTTATACAAATTTTAGTAAATGCACATAGTTGTGTAACATCAATATAAAGATATAGAACATTTTGATTTCATCAAAAAATTTTCCAGCCCCTGGCAACACTGGTCTGTTATCTGTCCCTACAGCATAGCCTTTTCCAGTTGACATTATAAATTCAATTATTCAGTATGTCGCATTTGGGGTCTGACTTCTTTCACATTGCATAATGCACCTTTGAATCATCCACGCATGTTTTGTGTACCAGTAGTTCACTTCTCTTTATTGCTGAATAAAGTTTCATTTTACAAAAGTACCATGGTTTGCTTAACCTTCCCTCAAAAGAGAATTTGGGTTGTTTCCAGTGAGGGTGATTATGAATAAAGCTTCTCTAAATATTCACATAAAGGTTTTTGTGGAAACATAGATTAGAATTTTACTAAAGTAAATAACCAAGAGTAAGATTATTGAGCCATATGGTAAGTGTAAGTTTAATTTTATAAGAAACTATCAAACTCTTTCCAATTTGTCATTTCATACAAGCATTGATAGAGAGTTCCAGTTTCTCTGACTCTTTGTCAGCTCTTGGTATTGTCAAATAATGTGGTATTTAGTTGTAGTTTTAATTTACATTCCTTAATTGCTAATGATATTGAACATTGTTCAATGAACCAATTTAAAATTCTTTTGTGGAGTAGAGTTTTAACTCTTTCCTTTCTTCCTTCCCTCCCTTCCTTCCTTCCTTCCTTCCTTCCTTCCTTCCTTCCTTCCTTCCTTCCTTCCTTCCTTCCTCCTCTCCTTTCTTCTCCTCTCCTCTCCTCTCCTTTTTTTCTATTTTTCCTTCTTTCTCTTATTTATATAATCATGTTTTGGTTCCTAGTTTTCTTATTGAGTTTTAGAAGTTTTTAAATATATTATAGACATATATGCTTCATTTTATATGTGCTTTGAATATATTTTCTCAGTCTGTCACTTTACTCTTACTTTTTTTAATAGTGTCTTTCAAAGTGTCAATGTCCTTAATTTTGATTCTGATGAAGTCTAATTTATTACTTTCTTTTTTATAAGTCATTCTTTTGATGTTATATCTAAGAAATTTCATCGAACCCAGGCTCATAAAGATTTTTTCCTGTCTTTTCTATGTTTTATAGTTTTAGTAATTACATTTAGTTCTGTGATCAATTCAGATTTATTTTTTTTTAATTTGGTATGTGGTAAGAATAACAACTCATATTTTCGTGTATGAACATACTCTTGTTTCATTATTGTTTATTAAAAAGACTATCCTTTCTCCATCGAATTGCCATTATACATTTGTTAGAAATCAATTGATTATATATGTGTGGGTTTATTTCTAGGTTCTCAATTTTGTTACATTGATTTATGTGTTCATATTTTCTCCAATAACATACTGTCTTTATTTCTGCAGCTTTAGAATAAGTCTTAAATTCAGGTAGTGTGTCTGTCCTCCAGCTTTACTCTTCTTTTTGGGTTATTCTAGCTTCTTTGCATTTTCACATATATATTTAGAATCAGCTTGTAAATTTCTACATACCTTCTCTTTCCCCTCCTCCCCTCCCCACAGATACAAACTTTTTCCTTTGGTCAGTTTAACTAGGAGTTTATCAGTTTTATTAGTCTTCACAAAAGTCATCTTTTCACTTTATTAATTTAATTTATTATTTTTCTGTTTTTAATATAACTAATTTCTGATTAAATTTTTCAACTTGCTTTGGATTCAACTTGCTATTTTTCGAGTTATATAAGCTTATAAGCTTAAATAATTAACTTGTGACCTACCTTCTTTTTGGGTATAAACATATAATCTCATAAATTTCATTCTCAATAGTGCTTTAGCAACAGCCTCAAATTTTTTATATATCATATGTTTATTTTCATTTAATTCAAAATATTTCCTGATTTTGCTTTTATTTTTCTCTCCAACCATGGCTTATTTAGAAATATGTTGTTTAATTTTCAAAAGTGTAGAGATTCTGCAGATATCTTTCTCTTACTGATATATAGTTTAATTTGTTATGGTCCAAGAACATATATTGTGTAATTTATCTCTTTTAAATTTGTTAAAGTTTGTTTTATGGTCTTAAGAATGGTCTATATTGGTAAAAGTTATATGTATAATTAGTTGAAGAGTTATATGTATAATTAATGTGTTTGCTTTGTAGTTTGGTAGAGTATTTCATAAATTCCAATTACATCAAATTATTTATATCGTTTTCAGGTCCATTTAACGTCTAATGATTTTTACCTACTTATTTTGTCATTTACTAAGATAAGTATGGTACAACTATATTGGCAAATTTGTCTTTTCCTCCTTCCAATTCTATCAGTTTTCCTTCATGTGATTTGAGGCTCTGTGGTAAGGTACATATTAGGATTGTTATCAAGTCTTTGTGAATTGATACATTTATCATTATTCAGTTTTTCTATGAATCATTTACAATATTTCTAAATATTTGTATGGTATGTTTTTTTCCTCTCCTTTCCTTTAATTTATCAATATCTTTCTATTTTATGTCTTTTTGTATTGCTTTGGTTTTAGACAGGTTATAGTTGAGTCTTACAATCTGCCTTTTAAAATAAATGTGTGTTTAGAATATTTACATTTACTGCTGCTGATATGATTGGATTAAAGTCTGTATTTCATTTTTATCTAATTATTCTATATTTTTGCTTCTTTATCACTCTTGCATTATTTTGGATTTAGTATTTTTTACAAATCCATTTTATCCCCACTATGTATATCTATTTTTAAAAGGTGGTTGTTGTCTTAGACTTCTTAGTATGCATCTGTAATCACAATTTACCTTCAAATAATATCGTAGCCCTTTGTGTATAGTAAAAATATTATATAACAGTTTCTCTTTCTCATCTATTATGCTACTTTACCATATATTTTTACTTCTACATATGCTATAAACACATAGTCCTTGGCTACTGTTTTTTGTTTCAAGAGGTTAATTGTCTGTTCGAACAGTTAAAAGAAGAAAAAATGAATTATATATTCATCTTTATTATTCCATTTTCAACATTATTCATTTATTTGTGTAAACACAAGTTTTCGCCTGGTGTTTTATTCGTATTGCTGAAGAACTTTCTTTCAAATTGATTGTATTTAGGCTTCAAATAAACAACTTTCTGTTTTTCTCTGTCTGGAAAAAAGGTCTTTATTTCTCTTTCATTTTTGAAAGGTACCTTCATTGAATATAGAATTCAGGACTGACTTTTTTAAAAGCATTATCAAGATGTCACTTCATTGTATTTTTGTTAACAAGAATTGTGATGCAAATTTTACTTTTGTTCCTCCATATATAATGTATTATGTTCTCTTACTGCCTTCACGATGTTCTCTTTTTCTTAAATTTTTAATTGTTTGAATAATTTATGTTTATTTGTCTGTTTTTCAAATTGGTCTTTTCATTCTCCAAGCTTCTTAACACTGCGTTTTTCTTTTTCACTAAAAACTTCCTGTACATTGTTATTTTTGACTATTTCTTCTGCCTCATTCTTTTCTTCTCCTCTTAAAGGTCTGTTAGCATGTGTTAGGATGATATTTTCACATAATCTTTGGCAGCTCTGTGCTCTTTTTTTTTTTTTTTTTGTAATTTAATCTCTTTTTTCCTTCTTTGCATTTCAGTTTAGGTAATTTCTATTAATGTATCATCAGTTCACTGATTCTTTCATCATCTATATCATCTGCTGATGTGATCAATGAAAACATTCTCCACCAGTGTTACTGTGTGTTTCATTTCTAGCATTTTCATTATGTTCTTTTTTATAGTTTACCATCTGATCATGCATGTTGTCCATTCTTTCTACTAAAGCCCCCAACCTATTAACTCTGTTTTCAGTTTCATGTTTGATAGTGCCAATTGCTTTGCCATACCTAAATCTGATTTTGTTCATTGCTCTGTCTCTTGACAGTGTATTATTTTTCTTAGTTTCAGTGTGTCTTAAAATTTTTAAATGGAATCCACGTATCTTATATAAATTAGTAGAGAATTAGGTTTAAAAAGTTATGCTTAGAAATCCACAAGCTGTTTTTTTCTAAGTCTTTGGTGTCAAAGGTCAAGTCAGGAGTTGAGCTAGTAATTAGTTTTTGTTGCAATGCTGCCCTCAGTGTACCACAGGCTACAAATCACTCTGAGTTACCTTGTGTTTAGATTGAGGAATGATTTTTCAGAGAGTTTTCCCATTGTTTGTTCTACCCTTAGTTTTAGGTCTTCCATTACACTATACCTATCTTCAAATTTCTTTCTCTTGAGTTTCTCCAGGATTAGACCGCTATTACATAACTGCTTTGCATAACACTTGCTAGGCTGGTGGCAGTGAGTGGTAAGGGGAATCTCTATTGTTCTCATCAAGCTTCAGTCCTAGGCAGATGCTATGCCCTGGTTCTTAGGGAAGGAGTCTTTTCAGTGATTCTACCTCTCCTCTAGCAGTAGGAGGACTCTTGCAGTCTGGGCTTAGGATGTATTCCTGCCCCTACCCCAGGATTAGAGGGTTTTGTTATTGTTGTTTTTCTGTTTCTCTTCCTTTAGCTGTAATGGGTTTTTATCTATAGCCCTAAGGTGACAGTATTTGTTATACTTCCCTTAGAAGCTTTACGTTTTTATTCCATGGGGGATATAAGAGATAAGGATCCCAGTAGGGATTTATATCTTTTCCACAGCAGCTATTTTTCTTCTCTTCCAGGCTTACATCATAAATGAGGCTGTGTCTAGACTGTTGTCCTCTAAAGAGTCTTTCTTGAGAGTAAATTGTGATCGATTCTATGGAAAAAAGTCTTCAAGTGGGTGTGAATTCTTCTTGTGTCTATAACATCACGTTTCTATACTCATATGTGAACTATCATACTCAGCCTTTCGCCATTTACTAAAAATTTTATAATTTCTTTTTGTACGGCATTTGGCATCTGTTAAAGTGAACAAGTTCTCTCATTCAGTTTCTCCTTGGAAATTTCTGTCTTTCAAGTGTTATTTTATTGTCATGTAGACTCGAGGATCTGATGGATTTAATAAGAAATAATCCTAAAATTAACAGCCTTTATTCTGTTAATGTTGTAGAGGAAACAATGCTTTTTCCATCTTTCTATACTCAAGCCAAAGCCAGTAGTGGCAATTTAATGAATTTTGTAATTATAAATAATATCTGAATTAGAAAGTGAGTAATATAAATATGTCAAGATAATTAGATTTGTGTTATTTTATTTGACTTTTTTATTTGGGGTTATTTTGTGTATGTGCTTCTACACGCACAGTTTAATGAGTACATAAGTATTTATGTGTATAATGTGTATAATGTAGAAAACACTTGATAGACTTATAAAATCAGAAAATAATTATATGCTTTCATTATAAAAGAAAAGTAACCCAATGATTCTCTTTTATCTGACCTAACAAAACTTCTAATTTACATAACAGGCCAATACTTTTCTTACAAATACAAAAAAAGTTGGGTTTTAGTATATCAAACATTAAACATTTGTGGTCAATGAGAACATGAACTTCTGGAAATTTTCAATAAAAATCATTTTGAAAATTCTAATCTCAATATTCATAATGAAGCAGATACTGATATGTTTACACTGACTCTGTGGTTTGAATACTGTGGGTTTTTTTTTTTTTTTTTCATTCCTCCTTTTAAAATAATGTCCACTTGGTTACTCTGAGAAATCCAGTATAAACTTTCCATTAGAGAAATAGGAATAACATTTTCCAAGATGGGGTTTTGCTTTAAATATCTAACAATGTTTTTAAAGACTGAAAAATTGAACAAATTAATGCATTTCCATCATAAAAATGAAAAATTATATATTCTACTTGTGTTGAAAAGACTGACGACAGAAATGATTTGAGGCCCACATGTTGGGCCTGCTTTCTTGCCAATGGGTGGTTCTAATAAAAAAATATATATATTTAAATTTAAACCTTCTGGTTTTTATTCCAGAAATGGAAATATCAGAATTAAATAGCTTGTACTCTCCCCCTCATGTTATATAATGCAAGATGTGTATAATGGGGCACAGCTTGGAATGGAATTTTTTCTATTATTCCAAGAAAAAATATATACAATAGATAAAAGAAAAATATGTTATACAGTGAAAATTAGAGAGAGCATGACAAAAAAATAAAACCTCTCCTTGTTCAGTATTTGAAAAAACTTTTTATTGAAGTTTAATCAACATCCAAACAAGATCACATGTCATGAGTGTTCAGCTTGGTGAATTTTTATAGCTAAATAGCCTTGTCTAATTGGCTCTGAAATAATATTCAAAAACAAAACAAACAGATATTCCAGATCATTACTACAGAAGCTTCTTTCTCTTTCCTTCCACTCACTATTTCATGAGAGTATTCTCTACCTTGACTTCTAACAGCATAAATTAGTTTTTATAATCTTTTGTATTTTATATGAATTTCTATTTGGTATGTGTATTCTTTTCTCACTCAATATTATGTGTGTTAGAGTCATACATATTGTTTTAATTAGTTAAAAATCATCCATTTTCATTGTTGTATGACATTCCATTTTGTGAAAATAGCACCCTTTACCCAATGATAAGAATTTGGGAAATTACTAGTTTGAGGAAATTATCAAAAGTGCTGGTATACATATTCTAATTTATATACCATTGGCAAACATATGCACAATGTGTTAGCTGTAAACCTAGGAGTATAATTGCTAGGTCATCAGATATGCACATTTTTACCTTTGGTAGATCTGCCATGCAGACTTACAAAGTGGTTTTATCAGTTGGTACGACCACTAGCAGGTTATCAGAGTTCCGGGTACTTTGTATCCTGGCTAATGTTCTACATTTTTCATTATTTTTACTTTAACTATTCTAATGTATGTTTTATAGTATCACATTGTGATTTTAATCTATATTTTCCTGATACACAATGAAGATTGATAGCTTTACATATATTTTTTGGTATTTTGGATATTCTCTTTTGTGAAATGTCTTCTTAAATCTTTTGTCCATCTATTGAATAAGCTGAGTTTTTCTTATTGATTTGTTAGAGAGCTTTATATATTCTAGAAACCAGTCTTTTGTCAGTTATACATAGTATCTTCTCTCATCTTATGAACTTTTTTTTTTTTTTAACACCTACAGCATCCAGTCTTCCTAGGTGATCTCCCTTCCAAGTACTAATGGGGCCCGACCCTGCTTAGCTTCTGAGATCAGATGAGATCGGGCGTGTTCAGAGTAGCATGAACTTTTCATGCTATAAAGGTGACTTCTGATAAACAGACATTCTTAAGTTTAAGATCATCTGATTTACCACTTTAATTTTATGATTAGCATATTTCATATTTTATTTGCGAATATTTGCCTATTTACCTCATAAAAATTTCTTCTATTTTGCTTCTAAAAAAAATAGGTATGCTTAGATCTGCTTTTGATTTTTGACTTATTTTTGGTTAGGTATGAGATAGAAATTCAGTTGCATTTTTTTTCCTCCATAAAATGAGCCTAGAACCATTTACTGAAAAGATCATTCATATATTAAAACACCAATGCCACCTTTATCGTTAATTAGTGGAACATTTATGTATGGGCCTATTTTTTTAACTCTCTATTCTATGAAAACAGTAAACTTGTATATTGTTGCATCAATAGTAGTACATTGTCCAAATTACTGAAACT
>NW_011888803.1:4130577-4137894 GCF_000151845.1 Pteropus vampyrus | reverse complement strand
AAAAAATTATTTAAAAGGAGAAAAATTATAACAGTGATGAATCAAATTATAGTCCTTTCTGCTCAAAAGAATAAGAATTACATTGACAATAAGTAATAGAAAATAAAGAGGTACATTTGTTACTTTTAAATATAACACAAGGAATACAGTATCAATAAAAAGCCTTTTTTTATGTTTGCTACTTGAATTTCATGTTTTATAGTTTTAATTGAAGTTAATTTATTCATTGTTTAATTTTTTAAAATAAAGAATATTTTATGACAACAAATATCAGTACGTTAATAAGTTGATAGCAATAATACAATAAAAAAAGAAACATCAATGTTGTGGAAAAAATGGAGAATAGTCAGAGAGAAATGTTTGAGCAGGAGAAAGGCACTAACTGCAGGGATTGTGGAAAGACTGGTTTATACAGAAACATGTAAATTGAGCAATGGGCAACAGAAATGGTGGCATAAGGTGTGGGTACAGCTGCTGTCAAGTGCATTGATATGGTGTTAGGAATCTGTGAACATTATGTTCTGATTGCTTTGGTTTTCTCAGTAAAATCAAAGGTCGTGAGCTGAGAGACGAAAAGGGGGAGAAAGTTTGTAGTACGAGGAGAGAGAGTTATAAAAATAATCATCAGTGATAGTGAGAAAAGGTATGAATTGTGTGCCAAGGTGAGGCTTATTTTGCTTAGCATGATTATCTCGGGTTTACATATTTTAGAAGCACAGGTATATCCTTTTTGTAGGGTGGGAACGATAATGAACAAGTGTTGTCATCTAAATTTCAAAAAGGTATCATCAGCAAAGAAAAATGAGGAAGTGCCAATGGAAGGCTAGGTTTTGTGATCAGGTGTCTGTGATACTTAATAGCTAGCTATGGTAAAAATAGGGGTTACAAAGATTGCAACATGGGATAGCTCCTCTGAATGTCCTAGTAGTGTTCAGATGGAAATATCAAAAGGGCAGTATTGAAAGATTTTTTTTTTAATATCCTATAGGTTCAGGATGAAGCCAAGGGCCTACAGTAGAATTACAGAACTAGTCAAATGTGCAATTCTAGCAAATCTAGCATAAGAAAAGGTTGTGAAAGAGTGGAAAGCTGAGTCATGGGGTGGGCACGTTAGAGAAGAAACAGGTAAAGCTGAAAATATTAAATCCCAAATATACTTGAAACTCTTGTTAATGGAAGCAGCTCCTGTCTATATAAGCTGGAGAACTTGCTTTTTAGTGAAATGCCAATTATTCTCAGGACTAACTACCAATCCTCTTATAGACTACAGGTACAGGAGAAGAGCTAGATGCCAACAGCTTCAGTGGAGAAGTGCAAGTGCTAATCTGGAAGTAGCTGTCCCTGAAAGAGTTGTAGAATCTTGCTAGTTTGTATCATTAAGAGTCTGAAGAGCATCAGAGAGGGGGATTCTAAGGTTATTAGGCCAGGTAACATAACTGTATGGTCGAATTTATTGAAATGAATGCACTCATTCAGCATTCATGATTTGTGTTGATTTAATTACTAGGATAAATCTTTATAGCATGCTAAGATGTTGAATTAAAGGCAAGCCTATTGTCAATGAAATTGAGATGCTGAAAAGTGCAGGGCCTAATGAACAAGAAAGGTATCCAAAGCTTAAAGAATATTGGAATGAATGTATTGTGTGGAATCTGCTTAGCCAATTCCTAGCTTCAGCTCTTGAGGAGCTGGGGGACAGGACATACTTTCCTTCAAGCCTTTTTAGAACTTTCATTTCACCCCATGACTCAGCTTTCCACTCTTTCTCTGGCGCCAGATCGATACTGTGGTGACTCTGCTTTTATAAGCTAGAGATAATGGTGGGAGATGCTGTTATAGAATTGTCCATCTCGATTTTAATGAGAGTAGTGGCCTCCTAATATCCTGGAGTAATAGAGATGTTCATCTGTTAGAAAAAACATAGGGATGATTACCATAATAAACTTTATAGAGAAGTCAAAATCAGAGTACTGCCCCAAGCAGAAATATTAGCTAATTAATCACAGGGTATCTAGGAATAAAATAGGTGGAGAAGCTATTAGGTGCTGTTTGAAATATATAAGTGGGAAAATTCTAGGTTCAGTGAGCAGAAAACTGATTCAAATTGCTATAGGGAGCTTATGGTCTCTTATTCAAAGTCTAGATTTAAGCCATTTCACAGAATTCAAGATATTTGTTTATGAAGAAAGCTGAGTCTCTTTGAGGAAACATTCTTCAAGGTAACATGAGTGAACCTTTCTCCACATTTTCTTCCATAGCAATGAAGCAATTTATAAAAGTGACTGTATACAGGGGAAGAGTAAACCTCAGCTTTTGAGTTTTGTAGACACTGGCGCCAGATCGATACTAATCCCCAGCGACTTGAAACACACTGGACAGATTTGGAGCTTATAGAGGTCAGAAGACATATGGAGTCTTGGACCAAGTTAAGCCAAGGTGATTATTTCCCTAGTCCAAAATGAAGAGCAAAAACGTGTATATTTAATACATAACAAAATACTCACATTAGTTCCTCAGCTGGTGAACTGTGCACTATCATGATAGAAATGGACTTAGGAGAAGCTACTGGAGCACCTTACCTCCCTATAATATGCTAAAAGCAATACTGCATTCCCAGGGAAATTTCAGAGATTAGTGTCACCATCAAAAGTTTAAAAAGGCAAGAGTAATAATTTCTACTACATCCACATCGACCTCTCCTCTTTGGCCAGCACAAAACTCAGATAGATGGATCTTGAGCATGACTGGATTTGGCAAAATAAGGAGTCTTGACAAAAGAACTCTAGTATGCAACTTTAGATGCAAAATTTTTATTTTCTAACTTCTATTTATAGTAAATATAATCAGAAGCCATTTGCCTTTACTTAGCAAGGAAAGCAATACACTTTCACTGTATTACCTGAAGATTGTTTCTGATCTCCTGCTCTCTATCATAATAGGCCAGAGAGATCTTGATTTTCTGGCTATGCTACAGACTATAAATCACATTTGTCTATTATATTGATGTTATGCTAATTGAACATACCAGGGAAGAAATAGCAAAAACCCTAAGAACTCGAATTTCCTAAGGAAGACACGATTGGTAGAGGGTGAGAGATAAACTTCAAAAATCACCTGCCAAATTCATGTCAATATCTCAATAAAACTGGGAAAAAATTAAAAATTCAAAAATAAGGTACTAATCGATACTTGCAAAAGAAAAAAGGCCTCTGAAAAGTGGGAGATAAGTAGCTGAGCCATTTATAGCTCACAGAGAGATTGACACATGCTTGATGAAGCTCTGGATGGTGGAGAAAATCCACATCACATCTAGGTGTGCAGCTCCAACTCTTTTAACTATATAATTCAAAAAGCAATTTTAAATTAGGTAAAGAAATGGTTCTGTACCACCTCTAGTCTGTAGTTCAAGGATCTCTGCACTTAGCTTTCATGCTCAGAAAACCCAATAGTATAGAAAATGTCTGTGGCGGATGAAAATACTGAATGGAGCTCCTGGAAAACTCCAGTGGGAGATTCTATTATAGCAGTAACCATTCTCCATTAGGAAAGTAAATTTTAGATTTCCGCTAGGCCCTGATATTGTCTAAACACTTGCCCATGGAACACTATATAACTATATGACTCGAAGTTTTCATTATGAAATGGATGGTACTTAATTAAAAGAATCTAAAAAGTGGATATGCACTATAGCATCTCATGCTGATACGAGCATATCTGAAATGTATAATTGCATAAGGAATTGGCTCATATACTCATGAGATTAGCTAGTATCGAGTGCTATAGACTTTCTCAGGGGTGACACTAAAAGACAATCGTGGAAAAAAAATCTTCCCCCAGAGAAGGGAAAGAATATCTCATTGTCCAAGCAAACTGAAGGGGATAAAGTGCAAGGTACACTGAGTTATGTGCAATGGCTAGTAGGCTGACTAGAAAAAATAAGACTGGAAGAATAATAAGAAGGTCTGAATGATGGATATGTGAATGAGCCTTTCTGAATGGGCAGAATGTGAAGATATTCCCATGGAAATATTCTCACTGAATGTCTACTGCAGAGCAACTTCTCAATAATCTAATAGACAATGTGACCTTTCTTCTGGATGCCAGTCAGCTTCCCTCCCACACACACCCATGCCCCAACACCATGCTTGTTGACTAGATCTCTAGACAGTGACAAACATGGAGGTTATGCAGTAGCTCAACAATACACAATAATATAGGATTCTTACAATGGCGGATCTGACTACTATCACTGCTTATTGCACAACATGCCAACAGCATAGGACAATGCTGAGATCCTGTTTAGTTTCAATCCCCTGGCAGACCAGCCAGGCACCCAGTGGCAGTGTGGAGACTTTTCTATCATGGAGGAGGCAGTGATTTGTGCTCATAAGAATAAAATTTAACAGAATTTTTTTCAGTGCTACCTTATGTGGTCTTAGAAAATAATTTTGCTATTATCATGGTAGTTACACATCATTGCCTCTATTAAAACAAACAAACAAAACCTCATTTTGTAATTAAGTCTGTCAATGACCCACATAAACAAAATTTATGGGTTTACTTCATGTCCTATTCCAAGTATCGTTTAATGATATAGAACATTGGAATGGTTTGCTGAAGGCTCTGTTAAGGTACTAGTTGAGAGATAATGCCCTTCAAAGCTAGAAGGCTTTCCTATGGTATATAGCCTATGTATAAAACCAGGGGCCAAGAGATGATATGGTGCCTTCTTCCTCATCGTCACAATTCACTAGTCTAGGAATCACTAATGTAAATGTAAAATGGGACTTATCTTGCTGTAATACCTACTAACTGGATTAAGGGGTGTCCCCCAAAATTTATATGTTGAAGCAAGATTCCCCAATATGACTATTTTTGGAGATAGAGATTTTAGGAGTTAAGGCTAAATGAAATCATAACAAGGGGATCCTAATATGATAGGATTTGTGGCTTTATAAAAAGAGGAATCTCTCTCTCTCTCTCTCTCTCTCTCTCTCTCTCTCTCTCTCTCTCTCGCTCTCTCTGTGTGTGTGTGTGTGTGTGTGTCTCTCTGTGTGTGTCTCTCTCCCTCCCTTTCTCTATCTCTGTCTCTCTGTTTCTCTCTATTTCTCTTTCTGTCTCTCTGTATCTCTGTCTCTCTGTCTCTCTGTCTGTCTGTCTCTCTCTCCCGCCCTCTCCTTCCCTTCTTCCCTCTCTCTTTCTGTCTCTGGTCTCTGTCTCCCTTTCTCTGTCTCTGTCTCTATTTCTCTGTCTGTCTGCTGTCTCTCTCTCTCGCCATGTGCATGTACCAAGAAAAATCAATGAGAGCACACAGCTATAAGGCAGCCATCTGCAAGCCAGGAAAAGATTCTTCAGTGGAACCTGACTATGCTAGCAGCCTGATCTCAGACTCCTCACCCCTCACAACTGTGAGAAAATAAATTTCTATTGTTTAAGACATCCAATCTATGGTATTTTGTTATGGTAGCCCAAGCAAACCATGATAAGGGTATTTTGATTCCATCCCATAATCTCATACTGTGTGCACTTAAAGGTATTAGTGTTCACAACAGAATACAGTTCTTGTTTGATTAAAATGGAAGCTAAAACTGTCCCATCCATTTTGGATGCCACAGGCTACTGAACAACTGGTACAGAAAAGGTTTATTTCATTCTTATGGTGGCTGAAATAAGGTTGCTTCTATGCACTGTAAGCAAAGAAAGCACAGAATCAAAAGGATTCACTGGAGTGCTTCTGAGTACATTATCTAATAATTGGGTCAATGGGAAAAACAAAAAGAGGCAAAAATAAAGGCAGGACCACAAAATCACTTGGACTCTACAGGAATCAAGAGTTGGTTCATCCCACTATGTAAAGTACCCTCTCAGTTGAGGTGCTGGTGAAGAGTGAAAGCAATATAGAATCTGAGGAGGACCAAAGCAGGTTTGACACTACTTAGACTTGCTTAATGTCCAACTACAGAGAGAGAAACTGAAACAATATGCTAATTATTTCTTTTCTCTCTATTTTTCCCCTGCTATCTTAAAAAAGGATAGAAATATTAGCTAATGCTTTAGGTTTCAGATGTTAGTATGACTGAATCGATAACACAACAGGACAACCCAATAAGATAACTGAGAGGATCTTGTTCATTCCTTGTTTGCAGAACAGGAGAAAGATAGGGACTTAGGGACAAAGAGGTGGACTCTGTTAATTATCTTCCATTTTTCCTCCAGACCCATTATGCCTCCCTCCTCACTTACTGTTGACCCTGGAAGGCACATCTGTATGGACTGGCTCTCATAAGTTTTGGCTACTGATTAGGACTGACCAATAGGAAGCCTTAGAAGGATATCAGAGGAGAGAGGAGAGGGAGGTCAGGAGCTTCAAGTCTTGAGTTCCACCACTTTTTATTTCCACTTTTGTAAGTGCCTAGCATCCTACTCAGGATGCTATGTAATCTCTGTGCCTATTTATGTACTATCCTCTGAAATTTATTTCACTTCTTTTCCTTGGAAAATGCTTATCATTAAGAATAGGTTCAGGTGTAACCTTTTCTAGGAAACTTTCATTGACTTTATAGATCATTCTTGCTACTCTTCCTTTTTACTTTTATTTTCTTTTTGTATGTTTCACTACCATTGTCATATATATATCATACTGTAACCCTCAGTCTATGAAGCTCCTCCTTTCTTGGACTGCTGACTGTTTTATTTATATTTTGTATTTTAAGCTACAAACACAGTACCTGACATATAGTAGGTTCTCAATAATACTTGTCAAAGTGTCGATGAGTAAACAGAAGAAAAAGGGTGAAATATGACCTCAGAGAACATCGATAGGCAGGAGCAATTGAGATTTCTGGACTCAATCTCTCAGAGTATTGAGATAGTACTGGTAGATGCAAGAACAGCTATACAATAAAAGATGTCGAAAGCAAACCTCACATACTCTGTTTTGTCTATAAATAGCTCTAATTTCTAATGCAAAAACTTTGGTGCAATATTTGAGTCAATATAGTCATTGGTAGAAGATAAGCAGAATTGAGAGGATGAAACTATGTCTATAAGAAACAATATGCTAGATGTATCAATGTAGATTCGACACACGTTTCTCAGTTGTGTTCATTCTTAGGTATTTCTGAGCTTACAGCAAAACTGTTTTTCAAGGCCTACTTCCAGTTTTAAGTGCCTTTGCTAAGTTCTGAACACAGTTTAAAATTGTGCAATTTAAGACTCGAGAAATTCTCGTAAACATTTTAGGGACACTTACTGGCTGAGCTATTCCTGTTTCTGTTAAGCTCCTGATTTGATGTGTTCCCATGTGAAGCTATGCGT
>NW_011888803.1:4126409-4130527 GCF_000151845.1 Pteropus vampyrus | reverse complement strand
CATTCCTTGTTTGCAGAACAGGAGAAAGATAGGGACTTAGGGACAAAGAGGTGGACTCTGTTAATTATCTTCCATTTTTCCTCCAGACCCATTATGCCTCCCTCCTCACTTACTGTTGACCCTGGAAGGCACATCTGTATGGACTGGCTCTCATAAGTTTTGGCTACTGATTAGGACTGACCAATAGGAAGCCTTAGAAGGATATCAGAGGAGAGAGGAGAGGGAGGTCAGGAGCTTCAAGTCTTGAGTTCCACCACTTTTTATTTCCACTTTTGTAAGTGCCTAGCATCCTACTCAGGATGCTATGTAATCTCTGTGCCTATTTATGTACTATCCTCTGAAATTTATTTCACTTCTTTTCCTTGGAAAATGCTTATCATTAAGAATAGGTTCAGGTGTAACCTTTTCTAGGAAACTTTCATTGACTTTATAGATCATTCTTGCTACTCTTCCTTTTTACTTTTATTTTCTTTTTGTATGTTTCACTACCATTGTCATATATATATCATACTGTAACCCTCAGTCTATGAAGCTCCTCCTTTCTTGGACTGCTGACTGTTTTATTTATATTTTGTATTTTAAGCTACAAACACAGTACCTGACATATAGTAGGTTCTCAATAATACTTGTCAAAGTGTCGATGAGTAAACAGAAGAAAAAGGGTGAAATATGACCTCAGAGAACATCGATAGGCAGGAGCAATTGAGATTTCTGGACTCAATCTCTCAGAGTATTGAGATAGTACTGGTAGATGCAAGAACAGCTATACAATAAAAGATGTCGAAAGCAAACCTCACATACTCTGTTTTGTCTATAAATAGCTCTAATTTCTAATGCAAAAACTTTGGTGCAATATTTGAGTCAATATAGTCATTGGTAGAAGATAAGCAGAATTGAGAGGATGAAACTATGTCTATAAGAAACAATATGCTAGATGTATCAATGTAGATTCGACACACGTTTCTCAGTTGTGTTCATTCTTAGGTATTTCTGAGCTTACAGCAAAACTGTTTTTCAAGGCCTACTTCCAGTTTTAAGTGCCTTTGCTAAGTTCTGAACACAGTTTAAAATTGTGCAATTTAAGACTCGAGAAATTCTCGTAAACATTTTAGGGACACTTACTGGCTGAGCTATTCCTGTTTCTGTTAAGCTCCTGATTTGATGTGTTCCCATGTGAAGCTATGCGTATAACTCTAGTAGTTCACTACCTATTTTTTTTTTTTTGGATAACATATACAATGAGTTATCTCGATTTATAACTATGTTACAAGTCAAATTCTGTTCTATAGATTTGTCTTCTGAAAAAATAAGTGAAAGAGATTTGTAGGGAAGCTTTATTTTTTCCTTCAAAAATGATTTGACTATAATAATGTAATTTAAGGAAACTCATAAAATAGTAGAATTTAGGAAAATAATCTGGAATAGAACATATGTATTCTAAAAGAAATGCATATCTTCAAATCTATCATATAGGAGACATTTAGTAAGTATTTGTCAAGTGTATGTATCTTGGGTTAAATTCAGCAAAATTGAAAACTAATAGAACTGTTGCTATTAACATAAACCAGAGGCCTTCCTCTTTCTCTGCTTTTTCCAGATGTCCATAGCAGCACATGGAGATACTGATGTGCAACAGGTAGATGTGCTGTACTAGTCATGGCCTGTAATCATCTATGAAATTATAGGTCATCTGTATACACCTAATGTATTTTTAGGCATGTCATCTCTGAGTACCATATTCAGGCCAGACACCTCTTTCAGCTAATGTGCTAAATTGGCTTTGTCCTTAGATTGGCTGCTTTTTTTGATAATTTTTCTTATACTCTTCTTCAAAATAAACATACTTTATGAGAAAAACGGTAAGAAATGTTTCCTGGAAAACTTATTAATTTAAACATATATCTTATTATACCAAAGGCTATTGAATTATTCATTGTCTTTAATTTTGGCAACCGTCTACAACCAGGCAAGCAAAACATTCATGTGTAACATTTCTTTAAAAATAAACCAAAATTCCAGCAGAACAAGCATATTCTTACATTAGAAAATTAGGTGAGCTACTGTCAACATCATATATGGGTGTATTCTAGCCCTGTAGTTAGTTATTGGTAACTTACAATTAAAAAAAAAAATGTATAATATACAAATGATGGAGATACCAGTTTATCTATTTCCTTTTGGATTTGGATGTTGATTGCTATTTAATCTACAAGGTTTTTCCTTTTTTTTTCCTTCCTGAAAATTTTTGTTACTAACTTTATATTGCAAAATTAAGAATTAACGTAGCAGATCTTTTTGAAAGGTAATAAAAGCAAACACTTTGATTTTCATGTTAGACAAAGCTTTTTGAGTTATGTAATTAATATGTGGATCAGCAAAACAAGACATGTATTTTATTTCTCTTTGTAATTTCTACACATTTTCACTGATTCTATAAATCCTGATGCCAAGTAAAATATGTTTTATTTCTGTGCAAAGAAAATAGCTGTTACTCCTTTCTAACTTTTTCCCTATCAAAACCAGAATTTTTAAATTGTCAGATAATAGCATGTCTGATGATGAGATAGAACTAAATGAACAAAAAAGTAAAGAAGTTTAAATTGTGTCCTACATTTATGTCATTAACTTTTTGCTCTCTATAGGTTAGTTCATTCTCACAGAGAGGGTGCAAATTTCAAAACAGATTTTTGAAAAAAATTTTGAAATTTCAGTTTCAAAAGTGTTTTGTAAATTGCCTTGTAAATAATTATTAAAAGGTCTTTATTTACTCTGTGCTAGTGAGCAAAAGGAATGTGGAGGTAATAAAAAATAAAGGAAACAATATATTTGCTAACTCTGTGTAGAATAATGTTCAACTTTTGTATAGGTAAATGGCACTTTTTAAAACTTTTGTAAATTAGGAATGGTGTGGACAATCCTTTAAATGTTTTGGCCAAAATATTATAATTGTTGTCTAAAATTATTTTATGTACTATTATAAGAGTACTGCCAATTAGACTGATATAGTGCTTTCTTATAGCTTATAAATTTAATTTTATTATTTGGAAAGAACTCTTTTCAGACTATGCAGACAGATTTTTTCATCATATGTAAAAATTATGTATACAGGTAAAAAATAAATTGGTTAAGATATTGATAAAATTGCTTTATATTCAGAATTTGACATTCCCAAATCACTTTTTGGCTCAAAGTCACCATTTTTGTTTTCCACATAATGTCATTTTTGTGCATTTTTTAAGAGATTGCTCCCATATTATTGCTAAGATTTTCTCCCTGTTGATGCCCATTCTGTAAGTATTGAGGCAGATGCACAAGTAATGACAGCTACATCATACTAGTCACCTTCTTTATAGTGCTTGTAAGATACGTCCTGACTTTAGAGTTGTTGAAAATGAAGAAGAAGAAGAAAAAAAAAAAAGACACAGAATCAACTAGATTGTAGTATTTACACAAGTAATTGATCTACCCTGACATATAAAATAACCAGTTGTATCAAGGTCAACTCCATTATTTCAACCATACTGCAATTGCAATATATTCTGAAAAAATTTAGAAAAAAATAAAGGCAATTCAAAGTAGTAAATGAAGGATTGTGTGACTGAAGGTAATTAATATCTGATGATGGAGTTATGTAATAATAAAGTGAAATACTCAACTCTTAATAGCCATAGGTTGGACTTTTAGAAATACATTCTCATTGACTATTTTATGATTTTATGCTATCCAATTTGTAATTTTATAGATGTCAATCTTAAATGCTCTACTTTTGTTAATTAAAATACTAAATTGATCATGTCACAGATAATTCACTCCAGTTGCTTAATTAATCACAACTCAAAAGTAACAATGTTTAAAAGAATAATAAATTGTATAAAAGGTTGTTATTGAAAATCTTTATAATAATCTGAAATTCTGTTAAGAGTATTTTTTTTAACTTTTATTTTTTAATTTTAAAATGTGGCTGTAATATTCTTTCTATAATCCAAAGCAAATTCAGTTGGATTTGGTTTTGTCTTATATCAAGAACAGCATATACTGTCATAAAGATAAAACATGACACGACCATTCATCTTAATAAGTGGTGTGTGAAGATGCGAAAGAACAGCTCTCCACTAAAA
>NW_011888803.1:4121978-4124143 GCF_000151845.1 Pteropus vampyrus | reverse complement strand
ATATATATATAATTATATTTAATGCCTCCCTAAAGAAGTTTATTTTAGAAATTAGAATTGAATTAAATAAATGTTAAGGAAGCTTCAACATGTTATCATGGGGCTGAAATCAACATATGAAATGTTTCACAGCAAAGTGGTGGTGGTTGAGGACTTTAATTGTTATAGATAGCTATTAAGAATGAAGTAAAATCACTCCATAGAAGAAACTAATTTTTTAAAATATTAAACTAAACATTTATTTAAAATATTTAAATACATGAGATTTAGTGCTTTACTCCTGAAAACTAAAATAGAAGTGTCTTTTCTCAAAGGATAGCTATAGTAAAATAGATATAAATCTATATATGAAATAAACGCCCTGCTTATAATAGAAGAAATGTAATTTATCAAACTGAAACATAAGTATGTATGTACTAATTTGGGTTTTACAATCATATTTTTAATTTTTAAACAGTTTAATGGCTGTATAATTGATATATAATAAATTACACACATAATGATATAATTTGACGTTTGACATATGTACATACTCATGAAACACTTAAACAATCAAGATAAGTCCTAAAAGTCTCCTATGTCATACTTTCATCTCACTTGGCTCCTCCCCATCTTATTCCCAGGCAGCTGCTTATCTGCTTCCTGCCACCATAAATTTATCTGTTTCCTAAAATTTTATATAAATGGAGTCGTAAAGTATATGCCTTTTTTGGGGGGAGGGGGGCTTCTTTCACTCAGTATTATTATTTTGAGATTCAACCATGTACTGGTGTATATCATTTGTCATTTCTATTTATTGCTCAGTAGTATATTGCATAGAAATAACATCAATATGTCACAGGAATATCAATAGGAATACTTTCTGTTGATGGACATTTGATTTGTTTCTACTTTTTGACTATTACAAATGAAGCTATGAACTTTCATTTTGGTATGGACATATGCTTTGATTTCTCTTGGATAATTCCCAGAAGTGGAAAGGCTGAATCATCTGAAAGGTGTAGGTTTACCTGTTTAAGAAATTGCCAAGTTGTTTTCCAAAGCAATTATACTATTTTATATTTGCACCAGCTTTCTGAGTGATACAGTTCCTTCACATCCTCACCAACATCTGGGATGGCCAGTTTTTAATTTTGGCTAATTTACTATCTATAGCTTCAGGGAAGGGTCTGTTCAAAATTTTTGCACATTTATATCAAGTTGTTTTCTTGTTGAACATTGAGAGTTCTTTATATAATCTGGAGATGAGTTGTTTATCAGGTACATGATTTGAAAAATGTTTTCTCTCAGTGGCTTGTCTTTTCATTATCTTTAAGAGTGGTTATCGATATAGTGTTTTAATTTTAATAAACTCTAATTTATCATATTTTTTCTTTTCTGACATGAACTTTTGATACCATATTTAAGTAAACTGCCTGTTTCTCCCATGATTTGTTATAGAAGTTTTATGTTTTAAGTTTTCATTTAGGTCTATGATCTATTGTAGGTTAAGTTTTCCATATAATGTGGGTGCGCACACACACGCACACACACACACACACTTAATTGCTATAAGAATTTTTATTATATATTCAAAATTCTTATAGCACTATTTTTTGAAAAGACTATCCTTTACTGAATTGTCTTTGCATCTGTATCAAAAATAAGTATTATATATGTGTAGGTCTGTTTCTACATGCTCCATTTTGTTCTATTGGTCTGTTTCTCTACCTTAAACTAATTTAACATTGTTATTTTAGCTTTATAATGAGTGTTAAAGTCAGATTATGTTAGTTTCCTCATTCTGCTTCTCTTTTCAATGTTGTTTAGACTTTTCTAGCTCATTCGAATTTTTATGTGAACTTTAGCACTAGATTGTCAAGTTTGACAAAAACAAACAAAATCAAAAAACTTCTGTGCTTTTTATTGGTGTCATATTTAAATTGAGAATTGACATCTTAATAATATTGAGTCTTCTGACAAAAAATATCATTTCATATATTTAGGAGTATTGATTTCTTAGTAATGTTTCAGAAGTTTTAGTGTTCAGATCTTGCACCTATTTGGTCAGATTTTGGCCCAAGTATTTACATTTTCTGATGTTAATGAAAATGGAATTTTAAAAAATTATTTTGATTATTTCTAAAATATAGAAATGCAATTCATTTTTATATGAATCTTGTACC
>NW_011888803.1:4111363-4120203 GCF_000151845.1 Pteropus vampyrus | reverse complement strand
TCCTCCCTCCTCCCCCACCCCACTAGTGACCATTAGTCTATAGTCCTCTGGTAACCACTAGCCTATAGTCTATGTCCATGACTCTGTTTGTTTGTCCCGCTCATTTGTTACTTTTAGGTTTATATCTCACATATAAGTAATATCATGTGATTTTCAAATTTTTCTGTCTGGCTTATTTCACTTAGCATCATTATCTCCAGGTCCATGCATGTTGTTGCAAATGGCAGTATTTCATCTTTTCTTATGGCTGAGTAATATTCCATTGTATATATGTACCACAGCTTCTTTAGCTAATCATCTATCGTGGGACACTTTCATGTCCTGGCCACTGTGAATAATGCTGCTATGAACATTGGTGTGCAATTATATTTTTGGATATGGATTTTCAAGTCTTTGGTGTAAATACCCAGTGGAGGGATTGCTAGATCATATGGTAGATCAATTCTTAGTTTTTTGAGGAATCTCCATACTGTTTTTCATGTGGCTGTACCAATTTGCAGTCCTACCAGCAGTGTATGAGGGTCTCTTTTTCTCTGCATCCTCTCCAACATTTGTTATTACTTGCCCTGTTGTTTATAGCTATTCTAACAGGTGTGAGATGGTATCTTATTGTGGTTTTGATTTGCATTTCCCTAGTAGCTAGTGATGTTGAGTGTCTTTTCATATATTTGTTGGCTATTTGTATGTCCTCTAGGGAGAAGTGTCTGTCCTGGTCCTCTTCCCATTTTTGGATTGAATTGTTTCTTTTGTTGTTTTTGAGTCGTATGAGTTCTTTGCATATTTTGGATATTAGGCCCTTATCAGAGGCGTTGCTTGCAAATATATTTTCACATCGAGATGATTGTCTCTTTACCTTGTTGATGGTTTCTTTTGCTGAACAGAAGCTTTTTAATTTGATGTAGTCTCATTTATTTATTTTAGCTTTTACTTCCCTTGCTTTTGAGGTCACATTCATAAAATTCTATTTAAGTCCAAGGTCCTTGAGTTTCCTTCCTATGTTTTCTTCTATGCATTTTATTGTTTCAGGTCTTATATTCAGGTTCTTAATTCATTTTAAGTTAATTTTGGTGTGTGGTGATAGACAATAGTCTAGTTTCATTCTTTTGCAGGTGATCTTCCAATTTTCCCAGCACCATTTGTTGAAGAGGCTTTCCTTTCTCCACTGTGTTTTTGGCTTTTTTGTCAAAAATTATTTGCCCATATAAATATGGGTTTACTTTTGGACTCTTGATTCTGTTCCACTGGTCCATATGTCTGTTTTGCTGCCAGTACCATGCTGTTTTGATTACTGTCGCTTTGTAGAATAATTTGAAGTTGGGTAGAGTGATGCCTCCAGCCTCATTCTTTTTTCTCACTATGGCTTTGGCAATTTGGGATCTTTTGTGCTTCCATTCAAATCTGATGATTTTTTTTTGTTCTATTTCTTTAAAAAATGCCGATGAGATTTGGATGGGGATTGCATTAAATCTGTATAATGCTTTAGGTAATATGGTCATTTTAACTATGTCGATTCCGCCAATCCAAGAACACAAAATATCTCTCTCCATTTCTTTGTATATTCTTCAATTTATTTTAATAGGGTCTTATAGTTTTATAGTTTTCATTATATAGGCCCTTAACTTGTTTTGTTAAATTTATTTCTAGGTATTTTATTCTTTTTGTTGCAATTGAAAAGGAATTATTTTTTCCACTTCTTTTTCTGACACTTCATTATTAGAGTATAGGAATGCTATGAATTTTTGAATGTTGATTTTGTATCAAGAGACTTTGCTGTATTTGTTTATTGTTTCTAGTAGTGTTCTTGTGGAATCTTTAGAGTTTTCTCTATAGAGGATCATGTCATCCACAAATAGTGACAGTTTGACTTCTTCGTTTCCTATTGAGATGCTTTTTATATCTTTCTCTCGTCTGATTGCACTTGCTAGGACCTCCAATGTTATATTGAATAACAGTAGTGATAGTGGACAGTCTTGCTTTGTTCCTGATCTTAGAGGGAAGGTTTTTAGTTTTTCACCATTAAGTATAATGTTGGCTGAGAGTTTGTAATATATGGCCTTTATTATGTTATCAATTTTTACTTCTTAATCCTTTCTCCTTTTTCACCCAGCCCCCTAAAACCTTCCCATCTGGCAAACATCAATACATTGTCTGTATCGATGTTTCTGTTTTGTTATTTTGTTCTTTAGATTCCACATGTAAGTGAAATCATATGGCATTTGTCTTTGTCTGTCTGACTTACTCCACTTAGTACAATACCCTCTACGTCCATCTATGTTGGTGCTGACAGTCTTATGGGAGCTCCCTTGTAGTTAATAATTGCTTTTCTCTTGCTGCTTTTAATATCCTCTCTTTGTCTTTAACCATTGGCATTTTAACTATGATGTGTCTTGATGAGGCCCTCTTTTGGTTTATCTTCTTTGAGACTCTCTGTGCTTCCAGGTCTTGTATGTCTATATCCTTTGCTAGGATAGAGAAATTTTTCATTATTTCTTCAAATAGATTTTCAGTTCCTTGCTCTCTCTTTTCTGGTACCCCTCTGATACAAATGTTGGTATGCTTGAGGTTATCCCAGAGGCTCCTTAAACTATCCTCATTTTTGTGGATTTTTTTTTTTTTCCTTATTGATGTTCTGATTGGGTGTTTACTGCTATCTTCTAAATCACTGATTTGATCCTCTGCTTCACCTAATCTACTGTTGAGTACCTCTAATGTATTCTTCATTTCAGTTATTGTATTTTTTTTTAATTTCTGACTGGTTATTTTTTTTGTTTTCTATCTCCATTTTTATGTTTTCTATCTCTTTGTTAAAGTTCTCACTGAGTTCATATACTCTTCCCCTAAGTTCATTGAACATCCTTATAATCAGTATTCTGAACTCTGTTAAATTGCTGGTGTCTATTTTGTTTAGTTCATTTTCTGGAGCTTTGTTCTGTTCTTTCACTTGAGGCATGTTTCTTTGTCTCTCCATTTGACTGTCTCTCTGCGTTCATTTCTATTTATTGGGTAGGGCCGCTCTGTCTCTCTGTCTTAGTAGACTAGCCTTATGTAGTAGGTGTCTTGAAGGGCCCAGTGGCACAGTCTCCCGGGTCAGCTGAGCTGGGTGCTTCAGGTGTGTCCTTTATATAGGTTGTGTGTACCCTCCTGTTGTAGTTAAACCTTGGTTGCCTGTCAGTGAGATGGCTTGACCCTTGGGCTGATTGGTTGTGAGGACTGGCCAGTGAAGGCCTGACTCTACAGAGTAAGATTCTCTCTAGCAGGGCCTTGGTGCCTGCCCAGTCTTCCCTTTGGGTGTGTGGCTCTAAGTGGTACACCAGCTCAATCCAAGAAGCTGGCTACCGGGCCTGCTGGATGGGCCCCTGCTGTAGGCCAAGTGTAGCTATAGCCTGTGCTCTGCCCAGAGCCACCTCGCATAAACCACCAAGTAGTCCGTAGATGGCCCCACCCACTCTGGGTTTGGAGGTGCCCTGAGAGACCAAGATGTGAACTGGGCTTGGGGCTGCTCAGCAAAAGGTATGGGGTACGTGAAGGCCAGATACTACTTGTTTGGGTTTTGTGAATGTTTGAGAGATTTTAGGAAAGTTCACAGCATGAGTTAAGACAGGCTGTTTGTATGGAAAAGCCAGTAGAAGTGACTTGGGTGGGCCTGTAATTTGAGTGGGGTGGGATCTCAGGGAATCACCAGGGCAGGGTGACCAGTGTTAATCAAGTTGATGGAGATTTAGATTTGGCACCTGTCTGCATCTCCATGTCTGGAGTAAAGAGGGCTCAATAGAGAAACTGGATTCTACCATTACTTCTGTTTGGGAAAGGCTGCCCCTCCAGCCTTCACACTGAAGGCAGATAACTCACTTCCTCTCTGTATGTCCCTGGCAACTTTCAAGCTGCTGCCGCAGTGCTGGAGCTCAGAGCAAGTGAGTCTGTCAGTGACTAAGTCCATGCCCAGGACCTTTAAGAGTGCTTGTACTCCAGCTATAGTCTTTGCAGGTTTTCACAACCAGAAGTTATGGGGATTTCTCTTCCCAGCATTGTAACATTTGACTGGATTGCCTGGTATCTGAGACTCCTCGCTCCTCCAGGCAACCTCCACAACTGAGATGTCCCTCCCAATTTTTAACTGCCACACGTGGTTGTGGGTCCAGCCTGTTCCTATTAGTCTCTAGATGATCTCTTCTGTATGTCCTTAGTTATAAGACTTCTGTTCAGCTAGATTTCAGGCAATTCTCAATGATGGTTGTTCAGTAATTTAGTTGTAATTTTGATGTGGTTCTTACAGGAGGCAAGCACAATATTTACCATGCCACCATCTTGACTGGAAATCCTTGCCTTCATTTTTGAAATCTTTTTTTTTTTTTGTAAAAACTGTAGGCTGAAATATTTTCTTTCATATTTTAAAGATTTTCTTAACTATTTTTTCACTTTAACAGGAAAAGAAATCTTGTCGTAACACTTGTTTTCTCTGTAAGTAATATGTCCGCTCCATATCTCTTTGAGATTTTCTCTTTAGCACTGGTTTTCACCAGTCGAATCATGACATACATTACTGTATTCTTTATGTGTGTGCATGTGTATGTGTGTGTATACTTGAGATTCATTGGACTTCTTGAATCCATGGTTTATAATTTTAAGTCAATTTTAGAATATGTTTAACCATTATTTCTTCAACCCCTGTTTTCAGAGTTTTCAATTACCCAAATAGTTGGCTATTTGAAACTATTTCACAGCTCTCTGACCTGCTTTTCATTTTTTAATACTAATTTGTCTGTGGGCTTTATTTTGAATAGGTTCTGTTCTCATGTCTTTAAGTTTACTAATCTTTCTCTAAGCAATATTTAATCTGTCATTGACCTCATCCAGTGTATTTTTTTCTCTCAGACATTTAAATTTTTACCTGTAGAAGTTTAATTTAGGACTTTAAAAACATATATTTTTTTATTTTTCCACTTTAACGTATTCAGCCTCTTTCAACCTATGGAATGGTTACGATGAATCTGTTGATTTTCTTGGCTACTAATTGTAACAACTGTATCTATTCTGGATCAGATTTGATTGTTTTTTTTTTTATCTTTTTGTCATCATGGGACTGTTCTATTATTCTGTTTTCTATAACTGGTAATGTTGCATTGGATCTTCATCATAGTGACTGTTATCATTTTGAGTGTTAGGTATTTTTGAATTCTTATAACTATTTTTGAGTTTTGTTCTAGGATTCAAAAACTGAAAATTGTTTGTTTTGGGGATTTGCTATAGAGATTTGTTAGGTGGGACTAAAGCTCTGTTCCATCAAATAACTAGAGCTAATTATTTCCACTACTGAGTATTCTGTGCCCACATTTCTGAATATTCTGTACAATGTGCTGCAAATTATGAGGTTTTCCAGTGTGCCTGATGGAGACAGGCATGATTCTGAATGCCCTTTGTGAACGTTAGACACTGTTCCATTTAATTCTTCAAATTATTTTTCTCCAACCATGTATTATTACCTCACACATATAAAATGATCAGTATTCTGCTGAATACACAAGGAGGATCTCTCTGCAGTACTCTGATATTCTCTCTCTCTGAAACTCTCTCCCATTGGTCTTCTATCCTGTGAACTCTAGCTACCTTGGTTTTTCCAAATTCTTAGCTCCATCTATAGAACTCAAGAAGCCTACTGGACTCTGCCTGTGTTCTCTTTCCTTGTGTCCTGGCCTGCAAATTCTCTCAAGGCAGTAAGCTGAGAAATCATAGAACTCACTTCATTTTTTCCCCATTTCTCTGAGATCAATGTCTTGCATTGTTTGATAAATCATAATTTCATATATTTTTATTGATTTGTGTTTGTTTCAGGAGTAGAGTACTTATTATTCTATCTTCGCTGGAAGCAGAAAACTGAATTTTACAAATTCCACTATGGATAATTTAATTCTACCTAATCATAGAATTCACCTGCGTGCTGATTTTTTAAACACAGAACAGAATTTCCATAGCTTTCACTTTTGTTTATATATGTCATTATAATTAAACATAGATTCCTTAAGAATCTATGACTTGTTCTTTGTTTTTGTCCCTAGGATCTAGCAAAATGCTGGAATAAAATGCTAGTAGTAGATTTTGACTGATAGCAAGTATTAAAAAAAAGGCCAAATGAAAGCATGTAAAGGAGAAAATAAAAAGTGAGTTTGATGTTGAATTTCCATCTTTTATGGACTGTATATTTATGTTCCTCCTCAAATTCCTATGTTGAAGACCTAAACCTTAGTGTGGTTGTATTTGACAATGGAGACTCTAAGGAAGTAATTAAGGGTAAATGAGATCATTTTAGGGTAGGGCACTAAGCCAGGAGGATTAGTGTCCTTAACAAGAAGAGAAACTAGAGAGCTTGCTCTCTCTCTTCATGTGCACACAAAGTCCTGTGACCACACCGTCAGAATGTGGCCATCCACAAGCCAAGAAGAGAGCTCTACCACTAGCACTTTTATCTTAGAGTTCTAGTCTCCAGAACTATGAAAAAATAAATATTTGTTGTTTCTTTAAGCCACTCAGTCTGTGGTATTTTGTTAGGGCAGCCTGAGCACTCTAGTATACAATCTGAACTTGGGAGACAGTGAAGAAAAACAAAAAACAAAAACAAAAATAAAAATGAGAATCATTTTAAGGGTTGAGGCTTTTGTCAGTCCTATTTAATAACTACAATTTATGAAAATGCAAATTTTAAAACAGGAATTTTTTTATATGTGCCTCTTTTAACAGTCATCTCTTTTTATTTCAATTGAATCACATTAGAGAAATATATACTTCTTATTCAAAAGGAGTTGTCCATAAAATGATTTAATCTGTCCCAGAATAGTAGTTTATACATTGAATTCATTTCTAGTTGGCAATCCTGAATTTATGGGACCCTGTATCAGACAGAAATGATGTGAAAAAACCTAATTTGGGACGAAAACAAACAAACGAAAATTTTTCCTGTTTTGACATTAGGTGAAAATAGTTTGATGTGTGCTTCTTAATTCTATTCAGATTTTAAATTTTTATTTAAACATTAGCAAGGAAACATATCTTAAGAAAATAAGTGTTTGTTATTAAACTGATAATGTTTGACGATGCTTTTCTTTTCTTTTCTTTTTGCCAAGATGATCTAGGATCAATTTTATTTTAACAGACTATAGTAACTATGGACCTATTGCTGGAGTTGCATTACAGCTCTGTGATTCAAACAAAATTTAAGTCTTCTGGCACTTTCTACTATTATTATTTTAAAAATTAATTACTTGAAGAATTATTAATAATATTATAAATACTTTTGTATAGATACTTCTCTTGATATTACAAAGCCCCATCTAATCAATTATTCATTTCATCTCTTAGATATTCATGGCAAGTAATAGCCTCAATTTACAAATGAGGAAAACAAAACTGGCAGAGGATAAATGACCTATCTATGGCCACCCCAATGAAAAATGTTGAAGTCAGGTTATAACTCAGATCAAGGTCAGATCTTGTTCTGGTCTTAGGACTAAATCATGGCCATCTTAATTAACTAGCACTTGTCTTCTGGTTAAAACGGCTCATGTATAGTTTGTACAGTTACAAATCCAGGTTTATAGTCTCCTTTAAAAGAAACCTGTCTAGTATTGTCCATCTGACATTAAAACATCACCCAAATTAAATTTGAAAATATTTAAAATATTATTTCAATATCAGAAAAGCAGAAATCTTTTCTTAGAACATTGAAATTGTGGTCTCACACAGATAGAGGTTTGCCAGAAAAGGGACATTAACCCCCATGACTGATGTGGTAAAGTTTTAAAAAGCTTTAAATAACTTGGATAGTAATAAAAATAAGAGTATTGTGGAGTAACTCTATTTCAGAAAATGTTCTGAAAGAAATACCATTAGCGATGGACAAATATAACAAATGGTTAGTGATCCAAATGGGAGAAGATGGAAGGAGTAATGAGATATCCTAGAGGAATCTTCTTTTACTTATTAGTTCATGATAGATATAGACTTCAGATTGGGTTCTTGGCAGGGAGGCAAAGAGATAAATCCTTTTTAATTCCCATGATGCTGTTGTGACACTGGATACTGTTTCTCTATTATAAGGAAATGCAATATATCAAGGCTACATGATACGTGTTTTAAACTAGATAGAAGAATTGCCTAACGCAGGAAAAAACATTTGTTTAAAAATTCTTATAACTGCTTTCTCTCCTTCTCCATTATATCTTTACACACTGACAGGTTCTCCGTTACATAGCAGTTATAATTTAATTTGAGGTCAGATAATCATTCTGGGGCAGTAGTTACAAATAACAGCCATGTTTTAGATGGCATGAAGTAAACACATTGTGGTACTTTATCACTATTTTCCCAAAAAGAAGTTTACCATTATTCTCTTGATCAGTACCTGACTGAAACACTGTCTGGCATATGGTTAACACTAAACAAATGGTAGCAGTTATTCTTATTACCTACTCTTCCCGAATGAGATTTTTGTCAGTTTAACATCTCGTACAATTTTTTTTTTTTTTTTTAGCTAATATGCAGTTCCCTGATTTTGTGAAACCTTTATTTCATAAACCCTGGAAAAGACTCCTTTCAGAATTACACCAAGACACATGGCTACTAGAAAATCATGGTCACTTTTTCTAGCAGCCAAGTGGAAAGATTCATGACATAGTTTGCCCATACAGCTCAGGGACAACTGACAGATGATTTACCAGACTAGAAAGGATTACTAGAGAAATCTTAAATCTCTAACAGTATTTCCCTAAATACTTTAGATATTTTATTATTCAAACTTACTATTTAGCACAGGCCTTCATATCACAAAATTATAGAATATTTGAGACTAT
>NW_011888803.1:4093319-4110464 GCF_000151845.1 Pteropus vampyrus | reverse complement strand
GTTTGATATATTTAAAATATCTTTTAGTTTAGAAAGAAAATTGGAATTATAGATGAGATGCAGAATAAAGAAATGAAAATGATGCATTATGATATCACAGCCAACATTCACTATATTGCTTCCTTACCTGTAGAAGTTCTTAAAATAAACAATGAGAAATTCAATTACCATATAGTTCTTCAGTAAAAATGAAAAATAGAATAAAATCTCATAAAATGGAATGGTCTTTGTGGCCTAAGAGTGAACATGTGTCAATATGATCTGGAATTTATTATGTGCAGGGTGAAATACAATCCTCATGATGTATTTTCTATTGGAAAGATTAGAATTTAGGGACTGGTTTTAGTTAGATATTTCAAAGTTTAAAGCAACATGGAAAAGCTGGTGCTGAAGAATTCATAGATGAAAATTTTGAAAATAAGATCTAACAATAAGTGCTTAAGAAGTCAGAATTAATTAACGTTGAGATCAGTAAATGAGGGTAGACAAGACAATCTTCAGGATGATTTTCATATAATCATTCTGAACAATAAGAAATTATGAATATAAACATCACTAAATTGAAAGAAGAATGAGATATAGTTTGGAAAAAAATTGTTTTTTAATTGGTAACTATCACATTTAAATTCTATACTATTCGTTTTTGAAAGTATATACTTACACAATTATGTATGGCTGTATATATCTTATATATCTTATATATGTTATATATATTTGAGAAATTAAAATAATTCTATGTGAGGTACTACTTTGAAATTTTAGTCTACGCAAGTGAAGATGTTTGATAATTTAACTTATAGAAAATTCAACCAACTCAAGTTTTTAATGATCAGTTTAACAGTGGAAAATTAGATGAAGCAGAGAGGGGGAAGAGTTATAAAGAGTAACGACAGTAGCAGTGACCAACTTTAATGTGTTTTGCAGGACAAGGCAGTGAAAATGTATATAGGTTTAGCCTGGAGATATTTGATTCTGAATCCTACTTTATTAACTTATTGGTAGTTGTTTTAAAATGTTAAATTATCTCTACCAGATTCATGTACCAAATGTGGATAGTACGTAATATATACAACTTTAGTAGGATTATTGGAAGAATTAAATATACTGTAGATAAAGTATCTAGCTAATAATAATAGCATTGTTTGTTGATTATCTATTATATAATTTATATATTTAAGTATAGTTGGTATACAAAATTGTATTAATTACATTAGTTTCAAGTGTACACTATAGTTGTCAACATTCTTATACCTTACAATGTGATCACAGCACTAATTCTGGTAATTGTCTGTCACCATGCGAACTTATCACAATATTATTGACTGTATTTTCTTTCACCCATTTAACCTACACCCTTACTTCTGGCAACCATCCCTTCAGGCTCTGTTTCCATGAGTCTGTTTTTGTTTTGTTTTGTTTTGTTTTGTTTGCTTTGCTCTTTTAGATTCCATATGTAAGTGAAATAATATAGTATTTATCTTTCTCTGTCTGATTTATTTCTCTTAGCACAAAATCCTCTAGGTTCATCTATGTTGTCACAAATGGCAAGATTTCATTCTTTTTTATTGCTGTATAATATTCCATTTTGTGTATATATGTATATATCACATCTTCTTTATTCATTCATATATTGATATCTAGGTTTCTTCTATATCTTTGCTATTGTAATTAATACCGCAATGAACATAGGGGTACATATATCTTTTTTATTTAATGTTTTTGTTTTCTTCAGATAAATACCCATAAGTGAAATTGCTGGGTTACATGATAGATCTATGTTTAGTTTTTTTGAAGAATCTTAATACTATTTTTTTATAGTGGCTGTACCAATATGCAATCCCACAAGCAGTGCATAAGGTTTTCCTTTGCTCCACATCCTCGCCAATGCATGTTATTTTTTGACTTTTTGATAATAGCCATTCTGACTTGTGTGATGTGGTATTTCATTGTGGTTTTGATTTACATTTCCCTGATAGTTAAAGATAGGACATCTTTTCATATGTCTGGTGGCCATCTGTACATCTTCTTTGAAGAAACGTCTCTATTCATGAAGAAATGTCCTCTATTCATTTTCTGATCAGCTTGTTTATTTTTTTATTATTGAGTTATGTTAGTTTCTTATATGTTTTGGACATGAACTTTTTATCAGATATATTATTTGAGAATATATTCTCCCATTCAGTAGACTTTTTGTTTTATTGATGGTTTCTTTTGCTGTGTAGAAGATTTTCCATTTGATGCAATCCCATTTGTTTATTTTTGTGTTTGTTTCCCTTGCTCAAAGGGATACATCCAAAAAGACATTACTCAGACTAATGTCAGATAGCGTACTATGTTTTCTTCTAGGAGTTTTATGGTTTTGGGCCTTATATTTAAGTTTCTAATCCATTTTGAATTTATTTTTTGTATATTGTATAAGAAAATGGTCCACTTTCTTTTCTTTTTTTTTTTTTTGCATTTATTTGTCCAGTTTTTCCAACACCACTAGTTGAAGAGACTGTCATTTTTACATTGTATGTTCTTGTCTCCTTTGTCACAGTTTAATTGACCATATAAACTAGGGTTTATTTCTGAGCTTTCTATTCTATTTCATTGATCTATGTGTTTTTGTTCTAGTATCACACTGTTTTCATTATTATTGCTTTGTAGAATAGTTTGAAATCAGAGACTGTGACCTCCAATTTTGTTCTTCTTTCTCAAGATTGCTTTTGTTATTCATGGTTTTTTGTGGTTGTATATCAATTTCAGAATTATTTATTCTAGTTCTGTGAAAAATGTCATTGATATTTTTATCAGGATTGCATTTAATCTATAAATTACTTTGGGTAGTATGGTCATTTTAATGATATCAATTTTTCCAATCTAATATGTGTTTTTAGATTTTGTAGATAAGTTAACTGAGGCTAAAAAAAAAAAAAATGGAAATAGTGAGAAAAACGCCTGAGATCAGAATCTAGTCTCTTGCCTTATAATCCAGTGCTCTATCTAGTATATTAGAGCGACTTCTTTTTATCTTCTATAGTTCATCACAGTTTCACAGTTTCTTTTCTTGAGAATTTATCATTTTTAACCTGTCTTATATTTTTATGTATTAACTTTATTCATAAATTGTGAGCTTTGTAAAATCTCATCCATATTTATCTCTTTCATTCCATTGTAAACAATGATTTAAATATCATAGATGTTTCAAGTGCCTATTGGATGAGTAAATTAACAGATTCAAAAAGAATGACAGCAGTAATTAAATTCCCTTTCAATGGATCCAAAAAGTCACCTAATTCTAAGTGCTTTTTTTAGCAAATGCTACATTGATGTGAGGTTGCAGTATTTAAAAATCATTATAAATATCTCAACTTTACCTTCTGGCAAATACTACTTAGATATATAATCATAATGCTAGTTTGAACTTTACAATTAATGCTTCTTAATTTATTTATTGCCATTGATTCTAGAACTAATTTTTTACAGTACTTGTGATTTTAGAAAAAAAATAACCAAAATATCAGTTCCACATTTTTAGCAGACTGTCATGCATCAAGTTAATAAAGTGCTGACAAATATACTAAGTGATATTCTGAAACAAAAATCAAAGAATTACTCTGTGGACATACATTGCACATTTAAAGTCCTAATTGTGATATGTAGTTAATTATTAAATTGTAATAGGAAGACAAGAAAGTCTTCTCTGGTTAATAAATAGATACTTTTGAAAAGAAGTTTGATATAATATAATCTTATGCTGGAAAAGATAGATTATAAGTTTCAAATGATACTGTTTAAGAAGCAAAGATTAAAATCTTGGAGAACTGTTTTAATGAAGAAAAGAAAATAAGTTTGCTTCTGATTTTGTCAGTTACAAAATCCAAGGAGAGAAATCAGGCTGAATCATCTTTCCAACATACAATCTAAGACTGATGGGAAGCAGCTGAGTGATGATTACTGTGAAGAGATGACAACAAAAGAAATGGAGGCATCTGCAAGTACTCAGGCTTACACCACAAAATGGTGACATATGTAAATTCTATTGGGGTCTTTGAAAGCTAATGATTAAATGCTCAAAAAGCACAGTAGCAAATGTTTTCCTCTTCCATAGTCCATGTTGAAATCTTCATGCTAATGAGTATTAGGGGTAAATGTCACATATGGATTTAACTGGAAATTTCTGAAGAATATAACATACAGATTCTGTATTTGAGTTAAATAGTTTAAGAGAAGTATAAGGGAAGAAATCACCCTGTATGGAGATTGTTAAGACAAAATCAATAACTCTTTGGGGGACCTTAATAATTTAATTTTATCCAGGCTCATGTATAACACCTTGCATTTTTATGAAACTGCAGTCCTAACAATATAGTGCCAACTAGAATATATATTGAATTATCATGTTGAGGGGACCATGAAGTGTTAACAGATATGGCCATAACCAAACTCTCACTAAAGGAGTCAACTATTACATGCATAAACAGTTTTTTTAATCTGCCTTCATTATCCTTACATATCCCTATTCATGTTTCCATTTCTTCAATTAAAAAAGTGTTTAGTAATTCTGTTTTTAACCAGTATTTTTCATTTTGCATAAATATCCATTAATAAGAGCTCATGAAAGGTATTGGCAAGAATCCACGAACATCAAAATAAATGAAATTTATTTAATCCACATACAAGTATTATATAGTCAACAAAACATTCTATATTAGGAATTGTATGAATCTAAAAGAAGTGTAACAAGAGACTTATGATCACAAAGTGCTTGCAATTTAGTTGGGCATAGAAGATAAAATGAGTCTTCTTTCTAACAGCACTAGCCAATAATTTTATGTACTCATTTCTCTTATTCATTCTATTAGCAAATCCTCTTGGCATGATCTCCAAAATCTATTTTAAATCTTCTCATATCTTTGCCAGTGCTCCACTCTAAGTTTGCATCATTCTCTCTAGGACTAATGCCATTGCTTTCTAAAAGATTTCTATGTCAACTGTCCTCTTTTTCCTTGCTGCCCTCCTCTACCCAATCTGTTCTCTAAAAATATCAAAAGTAAAATGTTTAAGATAAATTTCTTCCCTGATGAAATCTGTCACTGACTTCCCACCAGCCTTGCAAAATATCCAAACTCATGGCCATGGCCTTACTGCTAAAAAAAAGTAGGTGTCTTCCTATGTACTCAACCTCACTTCATACCACTTTTCCTCTCTCTCACAGTATATAAACCAAATGGATCTTCTTTCTAGTTCTGAATACAGTAGATTGTAATTTCTCTAGGATCTTTACATTAGCTATATTCTTTAACTAGAATGCTCTTCTCTTGATGTGTACTTGGATGTCTCCTTTATATAATGTATATATCAGCTTAAACATTTTTTCCTTTGGCCAGTTTATATTATTTAAAAATTGCTGGCTAACAAATTATCCCATAACTTAGTCACTTTAAAACAAAAAATATTCATCATATCACAATTATTGTGGGTCAGGAATGGGTCAGAGTGAGTTAGTTGAGTATCTCTGGCTCAGGGTCTCTCACAAGTTTACAGTCAAGATGTCAGCCAGTACAACAGCGTAATCAAAGTTTAATTGGGGGGAGATTCTTTTCCACTCTCACTCATGTGGCTGTTGACAGGCCTCAGGTATTCACTGGATATTGGCCAGAGACATTTGTTTCTCATTATATCAGCCTCTTCACAGGGCTTCTTAAAACATGGTAGCTGGTTTCCCTCAGAGTGAGCCAGCAAAAGAGAGCCCAAGATGGAATCCATAGTCTTTTTAACCAAATCTCAGAGAAATTAAATCGCTTCTGCTGTATTCTATTCATTAAAATCTAGTCATTAAGTCTAACCCATACACAGGAGGAGGGATTATCCAAGAGTGTGAACACCTAAAAGGTAAGGATCATTTGGGGCCATTTTAGAGGCTGCCTACATCAGTTTGTACTAAAGCCTCCAATGATCCATGTCCTTCCCACATGCAAAATACACCCCTTCCAAGATTTCCAAAAAGTTTAATGCTATCACAGCAAGAGTTCAAAATCCAGAATCTTATCATTTAAATCTTGTATAGATGTAGATGAAGCTGTTCAAGAATAGTTAATAATGTGTAGCTATTTGAATATTTTTCCCCTTGATCTGTAGAACTATGAAACTGAAGAGACGATAATGCTCCCCAACTACCCCCACACAGATTCAAAATGCAGTATTGAGACAGGTATAGTGAAACTGCTATAGACATTCATCTTGAAAAATATGTCACAAAGAAATCACTGGTTTGTAGCAATTCAAAAGTCTAGTCAGGTAAATGTTGGAAGTTCCTTGATTACTTTTCAAAGCCTGAGAATAATTTTTTAGGTTTTCAGTTGTACCCTGTGAGCTCTTGGTTCCATTCTTTGAATATTCTTTCTTTTTCCTGAAAGGTAGCATGTGCTTTCAGCTACTGGCTTCCTCAGCTTACTTACTGACAGCAGAATTATGGGAGTAGTATTACCTCGTTATATTTTATGCTATCTCTGTCTCCTTCACTCCATGCTAGTGGATTTTTCAGCTGATATAATTCTTTCAGAAACATCGAAGGCCACCTGTGAATCTTATCGAAGTTTACTTAAAAGCCACATCTATGGAACTTTTTAAAACACCTCTTCCTGACCTCAAGGTTCTCCTGAGATCACTGCTGGATAATGCCCTTAAGCTTCTTCAAGATCCTACTGCTTAATTGAGACAACTTGTTAGGCACATCTTTAATTTCTCTAAGGGCTTTTTACATGATCGAAAAGTACTTTGAGATAAAATCTTTTATGTGTCATAGTTCTTAATGAAAGTTTCACTTGCATTAAGTCACACCATCAGCTTCATCTTTAGACCATGATTTTCAGACAATATCCTGGATTTAATGTTTGCACAAATCCATTTATTTATTTTTATCATCATTTGCTGTGTGGAGAGGCTGAGAATTTTCAAATCCATTAAGCCCTGGCTCTTGTTGTTTACCAGTCCTTCCCTCTATTTATCTTTCTCATCTTGCATTTTACTATAAGCAACAAAAGAAATGAAATGGAATTTTTAACACTTTGTTTTGAAATTCCTAGCTATATCACCCAGGTCTTTAGGGACATTTTCTACATCCCATGTAACTTCCCATAACAATGTTGCTAAATATCCTGCTGATATTTCCTGAGTTTTTAATAAGACCACTTGTGCATAAGCCCTTACCTACAACAACCTCAAAGTCCAAAATTCTATGAATAGTGTTTTCAAAGAATTTTAAACTTTCATTAAAATTCTCCAATAACTCACTTTCCAATCCAAAGTTCCTCCCACATTTTTTATATTTCTTATGGCATTCCAATTCCAGGCACCCAAATATGAATTATACTATTGAAGTATAACAAATATTCAAAAAAAATAATGTTATAGAACAGCTACAACAAAAATTATCATCTCTAATTTCTGTGGATTAACAATCCAGGTGCATCTGACTGGGTGACTCTGGCTTAGTGTCTCTAATAGGCTGCAATCAAGCTGTCATCCAGGACTGCTGTGATCTCAGTATTTGACTAGAGGAGGATCCTCTTACAAGCTCACTCATGTGACTGTTGTCAGTTGTCAGGTATTCACAGGTTGTTGACCAAAGACATTAGTTTCCACATGCATTCTCTAGAGAGAATGAGTCTAAGACAGAGCTACAACCTTTTTATAACCTAATCTTAGAGGTGATATCTCATTACTTTTACTGCATTCTTTTCTACAAGGGAGTCACATAAGTCCAGCCCATTTTCAAGGAGTGGTATTTATAAAAGTATGACGGCCAAGAGGTGCGGATCATCAGGAGACATCTGAGAACCTACTCACTGAAGGGGTCAGCTATGATGATTCTATATAAAGTATCCACTCAGTTACTCCTTGTGTCATTCTATATTAACTTTCTTCATTGTGCTTGTTTTCTGAAGTACACACTCACACACATACACATACACACATATATTTAATTTATGTCTATTAATTTCATTGTCACAAATTAGTGTGAAAGCATGGGTGCAATTTACAAAAATAGACAAAAGCAAGTTAATATAAAACCTTATAAAGTATGTCAAGGAGGAGGACATGATCAGAGCTGCATTTTAGACTCTGAAAAGTAGAGATGAGATAACAAGATCAATGTAACTTAGAGCCAAAGGCCACTCATCAAAGATAAGAGTGGTTTGGCATAAAATATAGTAGTTAATTCAACTTTCATGAATGTAGCTATCTAGATTTTGGAAGTCATAGGGGTAGGAAAAAAATTTAGATGGAGCAATAAAATGGAATAGACAGAGGTTCAGAGAATAAAATGTCTATTCTAGGTATTGTAAAGAATTTGACAGGAGCAGGAAGAATGTTGAGAAACAAGATACTTAAAAACAAAATTGAGACATTAAGCCTTAATTTAATAAGCAATCGAGATGAATATTTCAGGAAAAAGTGTTTAGCTATCTGTTCTCTTTAAAGATACCCTGTGAAATTGTCTCTAAATATGAATTGTACTGTATTATTTTGGATAGGAGATTTTTCTTAATATTCTCAAGGGCAGAGGCCTTAGGCAGATCCAGGAAACAAAGCAATCTTTGGGGGTTTATCTAGTGAGTGGTCTACCTTTAATAAGTGGAACATAAGGATGTGAGGGTATTAGCACAAGACTTTCAAACAAAATAAGTAGAGAAGAAAGATTATTATGAGTAACTCTAGAGGTGAAAATTCAATACCTTGAAAATATTAGAAATTATAACCAGATAATCTCCTTGGAAACCATGGGAAAGGAACAAGACGTTTGGCAGAACTCTCTGTCCCACCTAAGTGAAGCCAAAGCTGTCCATAACATGTGTCGAGCAATTCACAATTCTCTTAATTTGTCTTACTAAGATCTCAGCATATATTTGTTAAATAGAATTGTTGTGCCTCTAGTTCTGTAATGTACTCAATGTGACTGAAGTAGATCTGCTCGTACTTATGATTTAGTTTGACATACAATGTGTCTTGGAGGATTGACATTAGTATTTGTGCTATGTTACAAAGTCATTTGTCTGTGTTGGTGTCTGGGGAAAAGCAAGCCATTTCGTTAGGGTGCTGTTAGTTAACTACTAGACTAAACGATAGTTCTTCTTTCCTTCTCGCCCACAACACTTTGACATCATAACAGCCTTGTACAAGAAATTGAGAATATTATAATGAGGTCTTAAATTGTTTCAGACTCAACTGAAAAAAAATCTATAGAGTTAAAGAAATTAAAACAGACCGCTTTTGAAATACTCATCAGTCCATATTTATCAACGCATATCATTGATAACATGGTAAAATTCAGAATTCATTCAAATCATGTATGTTGAATTTACAATATGTATAATAAATGAATGAAACATATATTTTTAGTGCTGATATTTTGGGGCAGAAAATAAAATTGATACTTCATTAAGTCCTTAAATGTGTTGATATTTTAAATACTGATTAAGATTTACATGTGTATATTTATCACAAGTATTCTATTGAGGAAGTATATTATCTCTTCCTGGTTTAGTATTTTTAGAAAATTAAAAAAATATTTTTATATACGCTGTATTTAAAAAAAAATATGTTATTCGAGTAGATTAAAATAAGCTAACAAATGATTTAAGATTAAGACTTTCTGAGAAGTATAGTTGACCAAAAAAATAAAAATTAATAATGCTCTAAGACATATATGTTAAAAATTTAAAAGACAAAAACTTATAAAAATAGATGTTTTTCAGACTTAAATATTTTATAGATATTTGTTTCTTTCAGTAAAATTATAGAAAATAATTTGATTTTTTTCTAAATATTATTTAAATTAGCTAAAGATTTTTTAATGTGGCAGTTATCTATTTATTGCTTCAGAATAGTTCTTTCCCAAGAGTAACAGAAGACAGATAAGTACTTCGTTATACTTCAATCTAGCAGATCCATTTGTAATTTTATCCACATAGGTAGATACTATATAACTGAGAGTTACTGAAAATTCTTTATTACTGCATCTTTGCTAAAAACAGAAATATATATATTTTTAAAAAGTACAGTATATCGGTCAAGGACATGTCATTTGGACTCATATGCTTACTTTTCCCACACTGTGTTCTGAATTGTATCACCATCATGTTAATCATAGAAAGTTTTCTTATTATATATATGCCTTCAAACTCAAGTTTTAATAACTCTAAAGAAATATTGTCGACCAAAACCAATTTGTGCTGATTTTTCTGTGTAATTCATTTTTTGGAGTTTCAAATAAAACTCAAACATTGTAAATATCACTCACAAGATTTGGACAACTCCAATGGGTCTTATTTCCTCATAGCTAAAGGAATCATCAGTGATCCTTGCTGATACCTGACTATTCTGGCTTCCTCCTTCTAAACCACCTGTGAATCTCATTCTATTTGAAGTCCTCCCTTTTGATTCTTTAGCTGAGTCTCTGTTCGTTTTTATAATGAATTTATAAAGAATGTGTTGACATGAACTTAACAAAAACTCTGTTGTAGTAAAAGAAACTAGGAAGGAAAAAATGAGTTTCTTTGTTCAAAACAGAACAAACCCAATGGTTTTATAAACTACAGTAGCTGAATAATATGTCAATTGATTCCAGTGTGAATAATAAAGGTTTTCAAGGACTGCTCTCCTCATAGATGAGGTTTCAATTTCCAATATCTAGTAATCTGGATATTTGCCATGGTAATAATTACTTCATGTGGGTCACAAACCATTTCGAAGTAAAGAAACAATATGAAGGAAAATATTTTCAAGAGCAGTTCATGAAACTGAATGAACAGAACATAAATTTGTATTTTATAACATCAAAGATCATGTTTGTTCTTAACATTACAATTGCAGGGGACTGAACACTTCTATTTTAAACATGTCTCCTCAAATTTATAATGAATAGTACTATATTGTATCAGCCTCCAACAAAATCACTTGTTGAGCTGTCACTTATGTAAAGTGGAAGGTTTTGAAATTACCCGTGAAACACATTGTGATTGTTTACATAAAAGTGAATTATGTTATTTATTAAAGAAATCTTAAACCACAAGCTTTAAAACATTTAGTATTATTTTCTTTCTGGAATCTATTTTTTAGTTTAGAATCTCTCTTTATTTGAAATACTCCCAACAAAATAGCGCTGTCATTTTCTTTAAAAGAATTTTTCAATGCTTATAATATCAAGAAAATTAAAACCTTGCTGATATCTAACCAGCATTTCATTAGTTTTAAATCATATCCCATACTTGATGGTATGATCATATAGATTATTTAAATGAGCAGAACAGGCTAGGCATGTTGGAGAGTATATAAATCCAAACGACATGTTTTACCTTAAAGAAATTTAATTTAATATTAAAACAAACAAACAAAAATCCTGTGTGTCTAAACAAAATCAATCCAGGAATTGAGTTGAGAAAGGATGGCAGTTACCAATTTTTAGTAACTTATTTACATGACTACCATTTTTCCAGGAATTGAAAGCAAAAGAAACTGTAAATAACAATTCTTTATATAGTGTGCACTGGAAGATGACATATTTTTCATTCATTATCATTTTATAATTTTTTAATTGAAATATTGGTTATTTATTCAACACAATATTACTCAACTCTTATTTTTGGTCAAATTTCTGCCTGGAATTTATCATATTTATGACCACAAATAGGAGAGTTTGAGGATCTCCTGTATTGTAACCAGTTTTTATTATAGGCAAGAAAACCAAGGCTGAGAGAGAAAGACCTAAATGTTTTACTCAGTATCCTTTTAGCCAGTTAGACAATATTCAGTCTTTTAATTAAGGCATAGTTTATAAATATATGTGAAGAATAAATGCAAAGCTGGCACATGGCATATGTTCATATATCACATTAATTAGTATAAATTTCTCTCAATTAGGTGTGCCTTGTTTTAATTTTGCATTCTACATTGATTCTGGCAGGTATTTATCAATTAAACTACAATAAATTTTATTAAATTGAGTTTTTGAGTAAGAACACTTTAAAAAAATTCAGAAGAGTTATTGGCAAAAATATATTGTATAGAATTGAGACTGTGCTGCCTGAGATATATAGTGATCTCTACAATCTGGTTTAAACTAACATTAACTCACATTTTCTTCTTCCTCTTTTATACCAACCTTTGTTAAATATGCAGAAGATAAAATGTTTCTAATAAACAAAAAAACAGGTGATATTAAAAAAAGAATAATTCACTCTATAAAATAGATACAGTAGGAAATAGACATAGTAATGCAGCATGTCTATTTTACAAGCAGTTCAGAGACACCTTGGAAAATGAAGAGCGGGAGGACCTGTGGATGCTTATAATTCATTTAACAAGCAACATGGTCTGAGAGTTGATTCTATCTCTTGGTGTTCGAAATAACAAAAAGGTGTTAAGGAGAAAATTAACACATTTAGCCTAGGTAACAGGAGTTGTTCACTCCCACAGATGCTCCAGAAAGAGAATGTAAGTCAATATTTATAGAAGTAAGACTTACACAGCCAAATTAAGTTATGATTTAATTGAAAGAACATGAAACATTATTTAAACAAGTGTTCAAGTTTTGACTTTGCCTTGTGCCTTAGTTTCCTTATCTGAAAAATGGCAATGATAACATAACCTATCTGTTTTAGACAAATTCTAGAAATGACCTTTGATGACTCTCATTATAAAATTTTCTTTCCTTTAAGCTTGGGTAGAACCTATATGATGAGATGTCACTCCTTTAACTGTATTAAGTTATATAGCACAAGAGATATTATTTGGGCAGACCAAATCTAATCACACAAGACCTAAAATTTAGAGTTTTCTCTAACTGGTGACAGGAAAGGAAATAAGAAATTTTCGGCATGAGGGCAATGTGATAGATCATTGCTGGTTTTAAAGACAGAGGAAACTATATACTAAGAAGTATGAGAATGCCTGCAGCTAAAAGCCAACAAGAAAAGAGGAAACTCAGTCCTACACCACAAGGAACTAAACTCAACCTGACCTGAATGAGCTTTCATGTAGATTCTACCCTAAAGCCTTGAGAAAAGAGTCTAGCTTTACCAATCTTTGATTTGTGGTAATTTGTAATCCAGCAATAGGAAATTACTAAACTATCTCACAGGACTGATAGGTAGATTAATGTGGATAATATCTATAGAAGTCTTAAAATAATTTTTGCCAATTTATAAGCACTTAATAAATAATAATTATTTTGTTGTTATGTTATTCTGAGCAAAACATAGACTCGGGAAGTCTTAGACTTCTATCTTTAAGAGACTAATAGATTTAACTCACAAGATTCTTAAGACTACTAAGAGGTAATGTATAATTTTTCATGTGCTAGCACAGATTCATGTGATAGTCTAGTCCTCAAAAAAATATTATTTCTCTAATTTTAGAATAGTGAAAGATTATAATAGTGTAAATAGTAAAGCCTTGACCTAGGAACCAAGACTTGGACTTATGCAAGAGGGAAGGAAAAAGAAAAGCAATTGGGGTAGAAAATATGGGGAAGCAGATAAATTGAGGCTTGAAAGCAATAGGGGCATCATTTTCTTTCTTGCACCAGTGAAGAGAATGACTGTACTGAATAAAGTTCCCTTTATCATTACTTGCCTTGGGGCATCTCAGAGATTGATAGTAACATGCTAATAAACATTGGTAATTTCCCATTGGAAGTAGAGTTAGTTTGTAAAACTTATTTGATTATGGATTTCTCTCTTTCTTTCTCTCTCTCTCTCTCTGTCTCTCTTCTGAAAAAGATACTCATCTTCTGATTTATGATTCCGCATGAAAGTAGAAAAGTAGAAAAGTGGAAATCACCATTCTATCCTAACAAAAAGCTGAATAAACTGAAAAATCAACAAATCTTAGATGTATAAGAGAGGTAAGGTCACAGAGCAAACTACGGTGCCCCAAATTAAAGATAGACAGGCAGGGATAAAGATTCATAATATAAAGAATCAGAAACTGCCATGAGAACTAGTGCTAGGGGAGGAAAACCTGAACTATAAGTGATAAATTGCTGGAGGCTAGATGTGGACCAGTCTGTGTTAAAAACTCTAAGGGAACTCAATCATAGGAGCCCCCGAATTTTGTGAGTTTTACCTCCAGGAGCTTGATCAGTTTCTCAAAGTAAATATCAGAGAAAATCCCACACACATCTGGTGTAGGAAGGAGAAAAGAAACCATTTTGAATTGTGCAGGAACACTGTGTTTTTCTTAACAAGGTATGCCTTAAGGAGAAAGTAGTTAACCAGAACCTAACCTCTTGGGTTTTATTAGAGACTAACTGAACTCAGAGAAAGTAAATACCCAACTCTAGCCTTCTCTGTGAGAGAAGATGTATACTAAGCTGTAGATTACTCTAACCATCCTGTCCCATCTAAGTGAGAAGAGAGGAGGGGCTGAGAAGGACTAGTGAAATTCACAGCCCAGAGGCATAGGTTCAATAAAAGATTGAGGCCTAATCATAGAATTATAGAATATTTCCTTCCCCCAATACTTCCTACCCCTTCCCTTACCACCACATTATTAAACGTCTATTTATAGTACTTTCTTTTACTCAGTACTTCATGTCTGGCTACTAAGAAAAAATCACAAGGCATAGAAAAAGGCAAAAACAATTTGAAGAGAGAGAGTAAGCATCTGACCCTCACATTACAGGGATGTTGGAGTTATACCAGGAATTTAATCTAGCATAATTAATATAATAAGACACTAATTGATAAAGTAGATAGCATACAAGATCAGATGTGGAATGTAAGTAAAGATTAGACAGCAATGTTTTTTTTTTCTTATTTTTTATCTGTTTTAATTAATTTATTTTTTAAATTTTGATTAGTTTCAAGTATATAGTACATAGGTTAGACATCTATATATTTCATAAAACAATCCCCCCTAATTTCTCCCTCCCTCACCTGACCCTCCACCTAGCCAACATATTAATGCTAACTGCAGTCCCTATGCCATGCTCCCCATCCCTGTGACCATCTATCAGCTGCTAATTAGTACTTCTTTAGCCCTTCACCCCATTCTCCCAGTACCCCAGACCCCCTTTTCCTCTGTCCAATGCCCAATTGTCCATTATATTTGTGAGTCTGTTCTTGATTAGTTTGTTCTTTTTATTCCTTAGGTTCTGCATATAAGTGAAATCATACAGAGTTTATCTTTCTCTGTCTGACTTAAATACCTTCTAGGTTCATCAAAGCAATATCTTTTTCTATCCCCTTCTTTTTTATATGTAGGGGTCTTGTTTTCTTATTCTTTCAGCCCTTCTATCTTTTGATTGGAGCACTTAATTATTTTCCATTTAAGGTACTTATTGATAGGAATGTAGTTGTTACCATTCTTTATTCCTGTTTTTGACACATGTTTTTTCTTCTTAAAGAAGTCCCTCCAACATTTCCTGTAATACTGGTTTGGTGGTGATAAATTCCTTTAGCTTATTTTTGTTTGGGAAGTTCTTTATCTGTCCTTCAACTCTAAATTATAGCTTTGCTAGATAAATTATTCTTGGTTGTAAATCCTGGGTCTTCATCCTGTCAAATATCTTTTGCCAAGCTCTTCTGTCCTGCATAGTTTCTTTTGAGAAATCAGCTGCCAGCCTTATGGGTGTTCCCTTATAAGTAATTATTTGTTTTTCTCTTGCTGCTTTTAATATTTTTTTCTTTGTATTTAACCTTTGGCATTTTAATTATGATGTGTCTTTTGTGGGCCTCTTTGGATCTCTGATTTTTGGAATTCTCTGAGCTTCCTGGGGTTTTATGTCCATTTCCTTCATCAGATTAGAGAAGTTTTCCCTCATTATTTCTTCAAACAGCTGTTCAACATCTTGATTTTCTTCATTTATGCCAGTCAGATGAATATTTGGAGCCTTAATAGTGTCCCATATCTTCCTTAAATTGTTTTTATAGTTTTGACATCTTTTTTCTTGCCATTCTGATTGAGTGTCCTGATTGGCTTTCCTGTCCTCTAGATAGGGCATTTGACCCTCTTCTTTATTCATTTTGTTTATTCCTTTGTTTATTTCATTTAACGTACTTCTTGTCTCAGATAATGTGTTCTCCATTTCAGACTGGTTCTCTTTTATAATTTCCTTTTCCATTTTTATGTTTTTTATCTCTTTGTTGGAGTTCTCTATACTTCTCAAAAGTTCATTGAGCATCTTTATAACCAGTGTTTTGAACTCTGCATCTGTTAGATTACTTGACTCCATTATATTTGGATTTCTGTTCTGTTCTTTCATATGGTTTCTGTTTCTTTTTCGGCTGCCTTTCTATGTCTGTTTCTATGCACTAAGTAAAACTCCTAAGTCTCCCAGTCTTATTAGTATGAATTTGTGACATAGATGACCAGTGGCATAGTCCTGAGAGGGGTTCAGCTATAGGCCAAAGTTAGCCCAAGCCTCTACCCCTCCAAGGCCACCTGTTAAGATTCAGCAAGCAATCCACAGATGCTATGCTTATAGTTGCCTCAAAAGTCCACACCAGAACTTGAGGCCAGCTGCCTCCACCAGTGTGAGTCTCAGCTGAGGATATACCTGGATGTGGCTTGGGTAGGGCTGTGAATTGGGGTAGGTGGGGTTTTAGGGAATCCTCTGGGTGGAGCAGCCTCTATTATTCAGTTTGAAGACATCGGGACTATGGCAGTGCTGTGCACTGGGAGGAGGGAGGGCTCAACAGAGAACAATGGAAACTGCCGGAACTTCTGTACAGAGTCAGTCTTGCCTAAGCTCTCACTCCGACAGCGTCTCTTGTACGTCTCTGGTGCCCCTTGCACGCAGCCGAATCGGCACTGGTGATCAGAGTGAGTAGGTCTGTCACCACAAAAATCTGCTCATGGAGGTAGCTTCTTTAGGAGGCATCTTCCGTTGCCACAGCCTCTGTCACAGTCAGCCACTGGAGACCCGGCAGCACTGCATCCTCGCCCCATCCTACTTTCTGCCGTTGCAGGGTGATTTCTTGAATTTATCCCTAGTTGTTTGGCTTGTTCATCTCAGGCTATTTTTCCTCGCTGCTGCTCCTTGTTTCTATCACAACTTTGATTTGGTCGCCAGAAGGATGAACAGAGCCTCTATCATCTACACCATTTTTTTCTCTCTGAAAGACAGCAATCTTAAGAAAGAAGCAAGATGATAGA